>NW_024096857.1:480000-671504 GCF_016545835.1 Crotalus tigris | reverse complement strand
CTGTAGCAGTAATGGACTTCTCACTTAAAATGATCAATTAAAAAAAATTAATTGCAGAGTGATCAGCCAAGGGATTATCATCTTTGTACAGAAAAAGGGCCATCTTCCAGTCCTGAATGAATGAAAACAGGTATGTACAGAAATAAATTTCAGCAATAATGAATAATTAGAACTAATTAGAACATTCTCAAGCTGTCATCAAACTGATAGTCAGTTACCTTCTCAATAGCTTCTCGCACAACTCTCTCAGTTTCCCTCTTGTGATCAGCCTTGATTCTATCTTTTAAGTCACTGAAGATTTTGGTGTATTTTTCGTGGCACATGTTTTGACACACACCATCATTATTTGTCTGGGTGCTTCGATGCAGCATTTTAGGGGAAGAGGCACTTAATTTCTTCGTCTGGGTTGAGACTGAAATTTTTTCAATGGGTTGAGGCATTGTGGGAATTTCCTGACTTGAACTGACTGCTTCTGTTTCAGGCTCTGGTTCCTAACATAACAAAGAAGGTGTCACTACAATGGCCAATGAAAAGGACTACAATCATTTAGATCAGAAAGATAAAGACTGAAAAATATGTATTGAATCAACATAATTCTAAATATTGCTTAAATAAAATGTAATGCCACATTGTACAATTAAAACATTATCAGGCCAATGACTTTACCATTATTTCATGCAATGGGGGGGGGAAATCACATGCATTACGGTATCGATAGAAAAAAATATTTGCAACTGGCGGATTCTTAATGCTGTCTGAACTTGGTTGTTTTCTTGCAGGTGTTTCATTATCCAACTAGGTAACATCACCAATGCAACACTGATGATGTTACCTAGTTGTGTAATGAAACACCTGCAAGGAAAAACCCAAGTTAGAGAACATCAAGGAGCCCACATATACATTATAAAATATGATTACTTAGTAATAAGATTTTGGTTTCCAAATTATTAAGTTTTGCATATCTCCATTAACTATTATTACTATCGGTGTATGGCATTGTTACAGTAGCCAGGAGAACACAATGCTATTGCAGAGTAGTAGCTTGACTTGCCAAGGTACCAATTCTGTTATAGGACACGCTTGTGTACTTCCCAAGGTGTGCCCCAGGAGGGCGAGCTGGCTTCACACCAGAGAGAAAGACAAATGGGTCTTCCTGCAGCATCACCCAAGGCCCCCTTCCTTCCCTGAACTGCCTTGCAAAGAGGCAACCGGGAGGTTTAGAGCTGTCAGGAATCTAACTGCCTGCAATCTACTTGCATGGAACATGATTTCAAACTGTCAGATGGACAGAAGCTGAGGCAAGTGACAGGAGCTTACTCTGCCTTACAATGCTAAGTCTCGAACCGCCCAGCTGAGACCATCTGCAAGGTCATTAAGTCACTGAGCCATTGCACCTCTAAACTAGTATTATAACCTTACAGAATAGGAATTTAGGCATCTCCGAAGATACTCAGCAGTTGAATGGGTCCATACATGTATTCTTAATATACACATCAATCTTTCCCCCCCCCCCTTCTTTTTGCCTATAGGCAGAAATCATGAACCAGCATGAAACCTTATAGCTTCACATTCTATCTCTATTAAGGACAGATAAATTGGAATCAGTTCCAAATGGATACTCCAATTTGTAGAATATGGCTAGTATACAAGGTGAATTAAAACAATACTTCCAAATGATGAAACTTTAAACAGATTGAAACATGCTCTTTCAATAAATGATCATAACTTTTCTGAGTTATAAAACATGAAGAAAATGAATTTGTAAACAGTCAGAAGGAAAATATGCTTGAATAATGTTTTCTCCCTCACCCACAAGTGCATGTATTTAATTGCCATGCTGTTCCTTACTTCCTTTTTAGGTTCCACACTTTGATTGCGTCTTCCTTTCTTTGCTCTTGGCTCCTGAGTAACTTTTAGCTGTAAAAATGGATGAAGAAACAATAAATAAAAAAGAAAATACTCATTTAGAATTGTCAATAAGTAGCCAGTATTTTTTGTTACAAAAATGTTGACTTAAAATTTTAAAAATGCAACTAATAAAGTAAATTGTCAACTATTCCGGGCCATGAATTGAACTGCAGAATTTGGTAATATCCCAGCCTCCTGTGGGAGATGAAAATATAGCCCCTTCCTCATATAACAAGATGAGGCTAGAAAAAATCTGAAATAGGCCCCCACAGAAGTTATTTGAAGCTCTAACTTGAACTTTATGCTGTTTCACAATACGAACGTATTATTATTAATGAAAGTGATGTTGTGTTATTATGCTTGCTATGTTCCAAATTATTAGCAAAATAAACCTCTGAATCTTAGGGTAAGAATTATTGTTATTGTATTGCTGTCTATTGTCTTTTTCATTGGGTTTTTCCACGACAGTTTTTGGTGCGTTGGCCGGGAAGAGACGGTTGCTGGAAGAGACCTGCTGTCCAGCTGGGATTTCTGACCACTTCCTGGCTTTGGGCCACAGGTAACCAGCCCACTCTCTCTGAGCCCTCACTTTGGATCAGAGGTAAGAAAAAGGCCCCTTGGGACCTTAGGGTAGATAGATAGGGGCGTTGTTGTGATTTAATTAGTTAGTTAAGCCTGTCCTACTAATCTGGTAGTAAAGGAAGGGTCGTGCCTGGACTTACTTTGAGGATAGACTAAGTGTATGGTGAAGGGCCGTCCTCACTGGCAAAACAGTCAGACTTGCGGTTATAACTGAGACCCAGTGAGAGTCTGGCAGGTCCTGGGGCTAGACCAGCTCCTTGTATTGTGGAAGGGTCGCACCCTTGTGTGAAGTCATGCCTCTTGTGTGTTATCTCTTGCAGCCTCATTTATGAGGGGTTTTTTGAGCTTGGCAGCTTGGCAGGAAATGTGGTTATGTTATTTGCCGGTTGCTGGTGATTTGCAGATTGAGCTCTGAGATTGCCATTTCTAAGTTTGTACTTTGGGTTTTTATTTAAGCTGTGTGAAGATGAAGGTATGCTCTTTTTATTTTCACCCCTATGTGCATTGGATTTTTGTGCGTATGAAAAAAAGATTGTTTGTTAAATTTGGCAATTGTGTTATTTTATTCAAGACCAGAAATTATGACAGAGTTGTTGTGGGCACTTGAATAAAAGTTTTGGTTTGGTGCATTATTATGGGTATTTTTGGAAGTTATGAAACTGTTTTTTAGAATTGTATTCTGGTGGTTTGTGGTTTCTTTCCTTATCTTGCACCTGTCATTGAATTTTTTCCTGTATGAAATTTGTTCACTTCCAGATTTTTTATGTCTTTGGATGTAGCGACACCCACTGTTGCTTAAAGTTTCTTTTTTCTATTGTATGTGTACATTTTTAATGCATTTTTTGTTTTTGTAGTTGTGTCCACCCTTTAGTTAATGGTGAACATTGCCTTTTTCAAAGGTAAGAGCCAGCTTCTTTGTTGGGACAGTGTTGTTTGTTAGTAACTAACATTGGAGCTACCTTCCTCATAGATAAAGGGTCAGCTTGTTTGCTGAGATGATATGTTCCATTATTGATTGCCATCAATTTTTATGCTTGCTACCTTTTCCATAGATAAGAGTTGGCCTTTTTTTGCTGAGGTAGCATGTTATTTCTCTATTGCTGCTGTAGTTTTACTGAAAAAGAGGGGATGGACCTTTTCCATACATAAGGACTGCCTGAGCTGGCAGGGTTCAACTCCTTTCTATTGCCCCTGGATAGTTGGGTTCCTAGACTGTCTTAGAGGAGAACAAATAGAGATTAAAAAAAAAAAAGATAAAAGAAAAGAACAGAGAGGAAAACAGGAACAAAAACGAGATCCTGCCCTCAACCATGATTAGAGTGTGTGTGGAGTGACGTATACCGGATAAAGCGATTGAATTGATAGATTAATGCATGGTGAGAGAAAAAAATAAAAATGTAACCACAAGCATGTTAGCCTGATTGGGTGGGTCATTATTCCCTGCTCATTCACGTATTCACAAGTTTTGTCTTTTTTATATTTTGCCTTTTGTTTTATCCTTTATACACCCCCAGTTCCCCAGTTTTTTGGGTAAATGTTATGTAACCCCAGGCTATGAAAGGAACAGTAAGTTGTAGATTGTTATGAAATAAGTAGGAAGGCAGTAGTATGTGTTTGCAAGGATATGAGAAAATGAAATGAAATGATTTTGTAGAACAGTGCTATGGGAGAGGAGCTCATGAAAGGGAGGAAGAAGAAAGTATGTGATTTACTTAAGAGAAGGAAAAAGAAAAGAGATACCTATTTAGTTGGAAGAATGCTAAATAGAAATAGGGGAAAAATTTCTGTATAATCTTTTGAACATTTTTACAACATTTTCCATCTCCTTTGCTGGTTGCCATTTCTTTCTTTTTGCTTGGGGACTTTCTGCCTTGAAAGAGTGAGGGAGAGGAAGAAAAAAGGGGGCGGGGGTTTCTGTTCAATTTAATTTTTGCTTAGTTAAAACATTAAACTACTTTCCTAAGTAAGGGGGGGAAATGTGCTATTTGAACATTGCAGTATGAATTGGGAAATTGAACATCAGCGTGCTAAAATTATTCCATTGTAAGCTGAAGTACGATTTTAAGGAAACACACTTAATAGAACATGGAATTTTTGTTGGTTTAAAATAACAGCTTAATATATGTTAGATGGAAAATTTCAAGCTGCTTTAATATTAGGTAGGCAGCTAGCAGTTGAATATCAGCCAAAACTGCAAGGAGAGGAAGTACAGAAATAAAGCTAAAATGCTTGTCCTATACTACCAAAAACTGGGTCATGGTTCACATATGACAGAGGAGAAACTTAGAAAAAGGGGAAGTAAACTTGTAAAGTTAGGGAAAAAAAGATATGTTATTCTGGGTCTATTTTGTGCGTGTCTGTGAGGTTTATGAGACTGCCATCTTCTCTACAAGACATCCATGCGTCAAAGGATGCAATGTTGGACTACTGCCAAGTTTTCCTCATTGCTATTCCAGACTGTCATTAACAGGAGACCAGTGCAAGTCATGCCAGTGGCAAGCAACCTTGCTCCTGTCACAATATCCTCCCCTTCCTCTCCTTTTACCTTCTTCCCCTTTCCCCTTTCCCACCTATAAATATTTTGTTTGAGATATTTCAGCTTCCCTAAGGTCTGCTCCACCCAAAGAACCACTAGATCTTTGTTATGCCTTGAAGACTGGTGATCAGGTTTTGACTGAAGTATTTCATCAAAAAATTACTTTGCTCCTTGTTGAAAGGGACCTTTCCAGATTCTATTGACATTGCTGTGCGGTATCAAGATCTGGCTTCCTGGATGCATATTTTGCACTGCAAGAAAGTACCAGCCCCAGACAAGGAAGATATCCAGTCCCAATCACCTGACTGCACCTAGGCAAGATTGAAGCTTTGCCCAACAGGAGAGCAAGTGCTATTAACCTTTGCTCCCCACCAGCATGCAATCTCCAGCCCAAACAGCACCAACAAGAAGTGAACTCTGATTTGTCATCCTTAGACTATTTATACCACATTTTCCAGCACAATGAAGTCCAGAGGCTCATGAAGGAAATGATTTGCAACAGGAAAATGCCTCATGCCTGCTGTATGGACTATAGTTGTATTGTTGTTTATTGGAATTTGTATTATTTTATTATGAGTCTTAAACCTACTGAGGTTGTATGTTTCCCCCATAAAATACTTTCTTTACATGCCCCTCATAAACTATTGTAGACCCTTTACCCCAGAATCCTTCTAATCTTATCTTTTTGCTTATGTTTTGTGTTGTCTTTACGGACAAGAAGTGGGGACTGTGGGAGATGAAAATATAGCCCCCTCCTCATATAACAAGATAAGGGTAGAACAAACCTGAAACAGGCCTCCACAGAAGTGATTTGAAGCTCTAACTTGAACTTTATGCTGTTTCACAATAGGAACATACTATTTATAATCTGCTGAGTTTTGTGCAATATAAAGTTGTAAAGTAGATAGTTCTGTGTATATTTGGAACGTGAGTATTGTAACTGTGGGAGAAATAGGGAACTGAAAAGTAGCTGATGAATGTGGGTTCCAATGTACACGGGTATATGTGGAAAGTAGGTCAGCAGGAAGTAAATACCAAGTCAGCAAAGGTCAGCGGACCATCTGACTACAGTCTTAGAACGAGAAAGGGTATAAAAGGTTGGAACTGGACCTAACCGATTTGTCATTGGCCTATAGCTGTCCTAATGGATTCTGCTATGTCATATGGTCCTCATTGCAATGGGTATTAATGAAAGTGATGTTGTTTTATTATGCTTGCTATGTTCCAAATTATTAGCAAAATAAACCTCTGAATCCTAGAGTAAGAATTATTGTTATTGTGTTGCTGTCTCTTGTCTTTTACATTGGGTTTTTCCATGACACTCCCAAAAATTAATATACAAACTAAGGGCAGCTGGATACCAAGGTGCCTCCACCTCTTAATTGCTATGCCCATAAGTTTTCAGAGTACATGAAAAAGTCCATTACAAAGAGGGCTTGGAATTTTTTTATCTGAGAAAACAGAACAGAGGCACGCTCTAACCTGTTTCTCTAAATGAAGCTGGAACAAAGTAGGCAGAGAAACAAAACCCAACTAAGTAGGTATTAGTTTCATCCACCTAAAACAAGAACGCAAACAAAATCTAAACTCCACAACTGTCCTGGGATTTGAATCCAATGTGAATCACTCTATAAACCATGCATTTAAAAATAAGCAAACAATGAAAGAGAAAACTCGTTTCAATAAGAGATTTAAAATTGTATATAAACTTCAGGTACAAACAATGGTGCCAATTCTAGAATTTCTTTAAAGAGAGAGGAATTGCTTTTATTGCAAATCTGTTGATCAAATACAACAATTAAAAACAGATTATCTTAGACCCAGAATTTGGTGTACAGAGTTTTCCATATGACGATTCAGATCTGTGATAAGAAAAAAGAAGATTAAAGAAATAGCTGAGCTTCAATGGTTAACTGCAATTGGGCTAAATCAACTGGGATAATTCAATCCATCTACTCACTTGCTCATTACTGGTAGAAGAAATGCTTGATTCTGCTTCTTCCTCTCCTTTATCCTCATTTTTTGATTTCCAAAATCTGCCATCCCGAAGGAAACGCTGATGTAGCTCTAACTCATCGCATGCTTTTTTCCAGCCCATGCTACGTTTTACATGTAGCCGGTGTATATTAACGGTGATATCCTGAATATTTTCAGAAGGAATCCAGGCCCTCCACAATGAAAATGAAAAGACACACTTAAGCACATCCTTTGAAAGGAGCTGCCAATTCAGTTTTCAAATCATCCTTTTCTGTTACAAACATCCATTCAACTCCAAGAGCGCGTATCTTACCTAAATGATGAAAAGAGTCTTCTCCATTGGGTTTTGATGGCGAGGTCATAGATATAACACTGAGTCTCCCCCGCCCTGCCATACTCTTTCACACATTCCCAATGTTAATTTTAATTCTATTTCAAATTTCATTTTCTTCTAGTCCAAACTGCAACAATTACTTCTGTGTGTAATTCCACCTTCTCAATATGGTTAACCTTATTAATATCTACGTGCTCCACAATGACACAGTTTATGGTATGGAAAAAAATTAATCTCAAATATATTAAAGACTACAGGTAATTCTAAACAACTTTGCAAATGGGGCACGACTCACTTCTTGACCATGTTGTTGTTATTTAAATCATGTGGTTATTAAGCAAATCTGGTTTTCCTCATTGATTCTGCTTGTCAAAAGCTCCCTAGAAAGGTTGCAAATGGCAATCCCAGGACACTGCGACCCCAGAAAATACATGCCAGTTGCAAAGCAGCTATAGTTTGAACCTATGACTGTGGGGATGCTACAACGGTCGTAAGTGTGAGAACTGGTTATAAGTCACTTGTTTCAGTGTCATTGTAACTTTGAACATTCATTAAATAAACAACTGTTAGCTGACAACTACCTGTGGCAATTTTAAGAAGCAAGTTCTTTGACAGGTTCTGTTTAGGATTCAGATTGTCTAATATCACTTATGTCAGGAAGACAGAACATCATTTAATGGATTTATATCTCACTTTACTTTGTTCAGCTCAAGATGTAATGATCGCTACTCCTGTTTCTCCCATCCAAACCACTTTATGAGGTGAGCTTGACTAGGATGCCCGAAAGTGACTGGGCCCAAGTCACACAGTTGGCTTCTATGGCTAAGAGAACACTAGAACTTTACTGAGCCTTAGTAGAGGGCCCTGAAAAAAACAAGAAAAACACATACAGTGAGGGAAAAAATTATTTGATCCCTGCTGATTTTGTAGGTTTGCCCACTGACAAAGAAATGATCAGTCTATAATTTTAATGGTAGGTTTAACAGTGAGAGATAGAATAACAAAAACAAAAATCCAGAAAAAAGCTTTTCAAAAAAGTTATAAACTGATTTGCATTTTAATGAGTGAAATAAATATTTGATCCCCTATCAATCAGCAAAATTTCTGGCTCCCAAGTGTCTTTTATACAGGTAACAAGCTGACAGTAAAAACAAGACCAAAGAGCTGTCCAAGGATGTCAGGGACAAGATGATAGACCTACACAAGGCTGGAATGGCCTACAAGACCATCGCCAAGCAGCTTGTTGAGAAGGTGACAACAGCTGGTGCGATTATTCGCAAATGAAAGAAACACAACATAACTGTCAATCTCCCTCAGTCTGGAGCGATCTCACCTCATGGAGTTTCAATGATCATGGACGGTGAAGATTTAGCCCAGAACTGCATGGGAGGATCTTGTTAATTAATGATCTCAAGGCAGCTGTAACCATAGTCACCAAGAAAACAATTGGTAACACACTAGGCTATGAGGGACTGAAATCTTGTAGTGCCCGCAAGGTCCCCCTGCTCAAGAAAGCACATGTACAGGCCTGTCTGAAGTTTGTCAGTGAACATCTGAATGATTCAGAGGAGGACTGGGTGAAAGTGTTGTGGTCAGATGAGACCAAAATTGAGCTCTTTGGCATCAATTCAACTTGCCGTGTTTGGAGGAGGAGGAATATTGCCTATGACCTGAAGAACACCATCCCCACCGTCAAATATGGAAGTTGAAATATTATGCTTTGGGGTATTTTTCTGCTAAGGGACAGCACAACTTCACCACATCAAAGAAATGATGGACAGGGCCACGTACCATCAAATCTTGGGTGAGAACCTCCTTCACTCAGCCAGGGCACTGAAAATGAGTTGCGGATAGGTATTCCAGCATGGCAATGACCCAAAACACACAGCCAAGGCAACAAAGGAGTGCCTCAAGAAGAAGCACATTAAGATCCTGGCGTGGCCTAGCCAGTCTCCAGACCTTAATCCCATAGAAAATTTGTGGAGGCACCTGAAGTTTCGAGCTGCCAAATGTCAGCCTCCAAACCTTAATGACTTGGAGAGGATCTGCAAAGAGGAGTGAGACAAAATCCCTCCTGAGATGTGTATAAAACCTGGTGGCCAACTACAAGAAAGGCCTGACCTCTGTGATTGCCAACAAGGGTTTTGTCACCAAGTACTAAGTCATGTTTTGCGAAGGAGTCAAATGCTTATTTCGCTCATTGAAATGCAGATCAATTTTTAACTTTTTTGAAATGCGTTTTTCTGGATTTTGTTGTTGTTATTCTCCCCCTGTTAACTTAAACCTACCATTAAAATTATAGACTGATCATTTCTTTTCAGTGGGCAAACGTACAAAATCAGCAGGGGATCAAATAATTTTTTCCCTTACTGTAAAGTGACCTTCAAGCAGTGTCCTTTATTGTCCTTCATTCTTAGACAGAAATCTTGCCAAACTGAAGCAACCTTTTGCATCCCTATAGATATAATCTGAAAATCTATAGGGAGGAGCTGTCTTAACTCTCTTTCTCTCAACCAAACTGTTTAAATTTTGCTGCCTTCGAGTCCCCTGGAATGTAGCCTCTCCCTCCTAGTAATCCAGACCACATTTCGCCACACCTAGAAAGAGAAGCGCCCTGTTGTTTATTTGTTAGATCTTTTTCCTCCAGTTGCAGCTCCACAACATGTCCACCTCCAATTTCATCTTGCAAAGGCAATCCAGTGTGGTTGATTGGCCTGAGAAAGAATGGGTCAAAGTTCAAGTGAATTTGAACCTGCATCAGTCTGGGCTGAATCCACTCTTTACCACACCCAGGGGTGTGCTGGTTGTCTCAGCATATAAGAGACACTGCAAGAATGAAAATACCTTTGGTGGTGATGGCCAAAAAAGCGAACGTCAACTTGATTGTCTTCTTTCTGCATGACTTTCGCAGGCCAGAATCCAAAGCCTTTCATTTTGGCCCATACCAGTTCATGATTTGGTATCTAAAAATTAAAGAAACATGGTAAAGTACAGAAGTATTTCTGACTTGGCAGGTGTTAGGTATAACAGTATCACATAATGAAAATAAAAGTTACCAACCGAAAAGAATATTTGGAGTTCAGGTTTGCACTGTGAGGTCCTTGGTGCTCTTTGAGCTTGGTGGTTTTCTTGCCAAGCTTCATTACCCAACTAGCTAATATCATCAGTGCTGGACTTCATATACACAAGTGGTTTGCTTAGCTGGGTAATGAAAAGTTTATAAGAAAACATCTAAACTGATAGAGCACCAAGTACTCCACAATAAAACGTACCCATGATAGAGTTTAACTAAGTCTTGACAACAGTGATCATTACTTTGGTCTATATAACACCATTGTCAGCACAGTTTAACAGACTATTCTCACATGATATAACAATTTATAATTGTGCTGGCAGTTTCTAAGCATTGTTAACTTAGACAAAGAAACTCAAGTCTTCAAGCGAATAAATGTTTCTTCTTATAAGCAAAAATTGGCATTGTGTTCTTTCATGCACGGGAGACATCTAATGTATACCAAATCAGCTGTACAAGCACACTAATTTGAGTTATAGATTGCTATTTTGAGAATGCAGTGTTCATCCAATTTCTCCAAGAAATGCTTGTATTCTGTGAGCCTTAAGCCAGGAAAATACTGGCAGGGCTTTATTATAGTACCAGTCCTTTCCCCAATGCCAGAGAGACATGAACTGACCACTATGGTCAAGGAAATGTAAAAATATGATCTGTGACTGAGACAATTGATCTTGTCTTTTGTACTGGCGTGAAAATGACTCCACCTAGCGGTGGCTGCAAAACTAACATTTACAATTTTGTCTGATGGCTGTATTCATATTCTCAATAAATCCCATTCTTTAAGACAGCTGGGATAATTCTCATCACCATTTCTTGGGGCAGCAAATTCCATATTTACTCTCAGTTGTGAGAAAAGGTAAGCTTACACAAGGATAGCAGAACCAATTGTCAGGACGCGCATTTGATAGATAGAAACAGTTCTTGCAAAGCTGAAGTTCATCCAGCTGAGGAAAAAAAGAAGTAAAACACTATTACCCTCAATAAATATGTTCTGAAATGCTGAAAACTGTTATTTTGCCAATTTAAAATCATTAAGTTTTTTCTCTTTCCTGGGAAGTTATGTTTCATATAAAAAAACACAAAAAGGGAAAAAGTGAAGAAAAAATTAAGTAAAAATAGACCTTTTCATATATTACATATAAAAAATAATTAGTCAAATTTTAAAGCAAATAATTAAACTTTGACTAACTAAAGTAGTAACCACTGGTCTTTTCATTCTACCAACTTAATACCAGTTTATAAAAGGAAACTGAGTACATATCCATAACTTAGGATTCGCTCATATATAGTATATGCATGTTCTTTGAAGGTTAGATGCATAGAAATTTTTAACTGGTCTCTAATCATTTCAGAAACATATTAGTAGTACAAACTGAACAAAAAGTTCTTGAGAACCTTTACTCTAAGGATGAAACAAAGCTACTCAAAACAGACAAATCATACAGACACACATAAATACATTAATTCATTCAAATTATTCTGGCACCTTTTATCTTTAAAAAATATCTGAAGTATAATCCACTATCATTGTTCAGGTGTTTTAGCTTTTCACTGACATTAAAATGTGAATTTGTTTTTGAAAGAAAACCTTTTCTAAAGGAGGTACCAATACAACAATCATATAAAATGTTACTCATTTTCTTCACTTATTTTTATTGATGTGTTACTGTTCACAAATGAGATAAAAATGTTATTTAGCTTTCAAAAATTATTTAGCTTTATAAAAATTATAAAAAAAACCACAAAAAGAATTTATAATTATATAGGCAATTAGTTTCTGAAGCACACCTAATTTTAAGCTATCAAAATGCAGTGTATGTTTTTTAATTTTTTTCTGATTTCCATAACAATTTTCAAAACAAATGAAACCACTGGTATGTGGAATCTGAAAAGACAATTGTTCAGAAGTCACTAACATGACTAAATATTACTTACCTCATGGCAGGTATCTTTGTAAAGCATCCTGGCTATATCAGCTTGTTCACTGTCCACTATAAGAAGAACATACCCACAAACACCTAAGTCTTTGTAAATGATATGATGAAAAACAATAGGCAATTGAATTCTGGAGGAACAGGCCCCATCAGCTTGTAAAACCAGAGTGCCTTCAGTCCCTTCAGCCTGATTTAAACCTCTAATGAGCTAGATAACAAAAGATTGTACATGCCAAGCCTTCTTCTGTTTTGCAAATCTTTTAAAAATCTGCTTGGGTATCGCATGGCTTAAAGAAAATTAATTTCTGAATAAAGTTAACAAAAAAGAAAACATAAGAAAATATGTGCTGGCTTAAATAAAAGAACTACCGTGTTTCCCTGAAATAGTAGTAGTAGTAGTAGTAGTAGTAGTAGTAGTAGTAGTAGTAGTAGTAGTAGTAGTAGTAGAGTTGGAAGGAACCTTGGAGGTGATCTAGTCCAACCCCCTGCTCAGGCAGGAAACCCTATACCATTTTGGACAAATGGTTGTTCAGTCTCTTCTTAAAAGCCTCCAGTGTTGGAGCATTCGCCACTTCTGGCTGCAGGTTGTTCCACTGGTTAATTGTTCTGTCAGGAAGTTTCTCCTGAGTTCTAGGTTGCTTCTCTCCTTGCTTAGTTTCCACCCATTGCTTCTTGTCCTGCCTTCAGGCGCCTTGGAAAATAGCTTGACTCTCTCTTCTTTGTGGCAGCCCCTGAGATATTGGAACCCTGCTAACATGTCCCCCCTCGTCCTTCTCTTCATTAAACATACCCAATTCCAGCAACTGTTCCTTATATGTTTTAGCCTCCAGTCCCCTAATCATCTTTGTTGCTCTTCTCTGTACTCTTTTTAGAGTCTCAACATCTTTTTTACATTGCAGTGACCAAAACTGGATGCAGTATTTCCAGTGTGGCCTTACCAAGGCATTGTAACTAACACTTCATGTGATCTTGATTCTATCCCTCTGTTAATGCAGCCTAGCACTGTGTTGGCCTTTTTGGCAGCTGCAGCACGCTGCTGGCTCATATTTAGGTGATTGTCCACTAGGACTCCGAGGTCCCTCTCACAGTTACTACTACTGAGCAAGGTACCCCCTATACTATATCTGTGCATTTGGTTTTTCTTGCCTAAATGTAGAACCTTGCTTTTTTCACCACTGAATTTCATTTTGTTAGATAGCGCCCAGTGTTCAAGTCTGTCCAGATCCTTCTGTATCTTAAGCCTGTCTTCTGAAGTGTTGGCTATTCCTGCCAGCTTGGTGTCACCTGCAAATTTGATGAGATCCCCATCTATCCCCTCGTCCAAATTATTGATAAAGATGTTGAAGAGCACTGGGCCCAGAACAGAGCACTGGGGCACCCCACTACACACGTCCTTCCATGTAGATGCGGTTCCATTGAGGACCACACGCTGAGTATGGCCGGTCAGCCAGCTATGGATCCATCTAGTGGTGGTGCTGTCTACCCCACATTTTTCTATCTTGTCAAGTAGTAGGTTGTGATCTACTTTATCAAATGCTTTACTGAAGTCCAAGTAAATTATGACCCGGTCTCATATATTTTTTTGCCTCCAAAAGAGGCACTAGGTCTTAATTTCAGAGAATGTTTTACCTTAGGACTACCACAGCCAGGCCTCCCACACCCCGATACCTGTCGCGCTGCTGCTTGACTTCTGTGGCCGCTTGCTGCCACTGGATGCCATGTGGCGCATTGCGCCATTGCCACTCCTCCCGGCAGGACGCCACATGGTGCTTTGTGCTATTTCTGCTGTTCGCGGCAGGATGCTGCATGGCTCTTTGGGCCGTTTCCGCAGCAGAAATGGCCCGCAGCACCACATGGTCTCCTGCTACGAGCAACAGAAGTGGCCCAAAGCGCCTGAGCAATAGAAGCAGCTCAAAGCACTGTGCAAGCAGAAGCGACCTGAAGCACTGCGTAAGCAGAAGTGGCCCGAAGCGCTGCGGAAGCAGCGGAAGCGGCCTGAAGTATGCGAGCAGCAGAAGCAGCTGCAGAAGTCAAGTAGCAGTACGACAGGTGTGTGTGTGTGGGGGGTAGCTTCACCCCCCACCCCGCTTGATTTTTAGGGGTGTGCCTTGCCCCAAAGTAGGGCTTACTATAGTCCTTCCTTAGCAACCACAACTGGGACAGCAACTACATTGCTAAGAGATGCAAATTACTAAATGAAACATGTGACCACAATGAATTTATGATCTCACTTCCCCTTTAGTTATTAAGTGAAACATCACATGACTGCAACTTACAATTTTAGTTTTGCCTTTTCTATTAACTCTGATTGCTGCATGCCAGTTGTAAAACACACAAAAGGTGATCACATAACCACAGGGCACTGCAATGGTCATAAATGCAATGATTGGTTATCGTACGCCATCATAACTTTGAAAGGTTATTAACAATGCAGTTAGTAAGCAAGGACTATGTGTATTTCATAAATTGTTCATAATACTTTCCTTGAGATTCCTTTTGTAAAGCCCTTTGACATTCTCCATTCAAGTATCTGCTTTCTAATAATGGAAATAATACAGATCCATCACGTTGGCTTAATTTTCATGACTTTGTCTAATTCACTTTTGAGGGACAAGTAAAACTGAACGTAATGCAAAGTTCTCACTTGCTCTTTATTCTCTATAATCAGCTCTACCCTCAAGATGCCATTTGCTTGAAGATCTTATTTTTTAAGTCCAACCAGTGCCTACCTACCTCCATAAAAAATCACGGTGTTGTGTAGAAGCAGTTGAGCATCTGCTTTGAATTCCTCATAACTTCTGTATTTTCCTTCATTTACTTTCTATATAAATTGAAACAGAATTATAAGAACATTCATTAGCATTGTCCAGTAATCAGAATAAGCACACATATAAAAGTATGTTTATATTACACTTTCTACAAAATAATTTATGGGAACTTAAAAGTTGTGAAATTGTGCAATGAGTAGCTTTAGTTTGCTTCTGGTCTCATCTTTCATCCTAAGCATTTTTCTACATAAAGAAAATCTAGTAGTCCTTTTCAGTTAGATCTTCACCTAAGTAACTCATACAAACTGCTTCTAAATCAGGGTCTTCAAACTTGGTCCTTTTATGACTTGTGGACTTCAAATCCCTGAATTTCTCAGCCAGGCACACTGGCTGAGGAGTTCGGGGAGTTGAAGTCCACAAGCCATAAAAGAACCAAGCCTGAAGATCCCTGTTCTAGATAGAACTAAATGGAATGGGGTTTCCAGGTATGGATAAGGGGCCTCCAAAAATAAGATTAGTCTGAAAACTGCCAATATTCTTCTGTTGTAATATGTAGCTCAGAACTATATAGGAACATACCTCTTGTATGGTTGGAACATCAACAGCTGTGTGTACTAGTCGACGATACATTGGATGTTTGTTGTCTTTGCCTTTTTTATTTAGATCAATAGCCTAAAAATTGCCAGAAAATACTGGTTTAGAAACCTGTTGTTCTGAGAAGGAAGAAGAGTTGCATAGCCTTTAAAATAGTTTGTAAGAATTTGAATTACATGCCAGTTTACAAATAAAAAGTTTTTTAAAAGTTCTACTCCAAAAAGGCTATCATGTAGGCTACTTAATTTTCTTAAAGTTCAAAAGGCATAATCAAGAAACAAAAACCCTAAATGTTTTTTCTGTGTACTAATATTAGAAAAACTCTATCTCCTCCCAAAAATGTGTTTTAATTTTTCAAACAATCAATCATTGTGTAAATTGATATATTGAATCAGCATCCAACTCTTGAAAGGTTATTTTTTTCTCCCCAATATTTCCAAGCAGGAGTTCTGATGTCTGAAAATACTGACTTTTTAATTAATGCATAGGGCTAGTCAAAGTGGATAAAACATTCTATCAAAGATTAATAATGTATCAAAACAGAATTTGGCAAATTGAGATTGAACTGTATTGGTAAGAATTAAGAGTTTGGTTGTCCTTTTCAAATGTTCCTTTAAACCACTAAATTTCAAAATCATGAAGTTATGCGGATACTCTACTTATTCCAACATCATAAATTTTGTGTCTGGACAAAAACTGAAATAATAAAAAAAATAAATGGAAGATAAACCCAAGGAAGAATGGTGGAGAATGCACAATAAAAGCCTTATGGAAACACTGGTTTAAAATCAAACACATGAAACAGCTTTGCCAACAAATATGTCTCTGAACAATTGTCAGGATTAAAAGGATGGGAGACGCTGAAACAGAAAAGATACAAAGATGCAGGTTTATGTGCAAACCCCTTGCACGAGACCACTTAAGTTGTGACCATTTGACAGGCATGGCATCTAATCTGTGTCCAACTATTACCGAGAAAATTCTCTTCTGATTAGCTGAAAGTTGTTCAAGCTTGTCTCAAATGTGAACATCTGCTGAACAGAATTATGCGCATCTATTCAGAGATTATTGTAAACAGGAGTGAAACTGGAAGGTTTCAGCTCATATTCACATAATTTTTATGTTATATTTTTTCCACTCCCTTTTATCTGGGTGAATTCATCTATTCAAGTGAAGAATGGGGACAGGAGGAGAAACAAAGATACTTAAGGGGGAAATAAGAAGATAGAAAATAATTCCTATTCCATTTACAGAGTCAACCACATGCAGCTTTCAACAAACAACCATAATGGAGACTCTCCATTATGGTTATAAGTTGTAATGGTTGTAAAAGAGATGTCACGTGACCTACCCCAATTTACAACTTTTGCAGCAGTCTTTAAGTAAATACGGCAGTCATAAAGCAGCTATGGAAGTCATTAAGCAAACCCATTGTTCACTATGATGTGGTTTTGCTAAAAACCAGAAATGCCAGTTTTCAGCAAAACGGTTGTAGAATACAGTTGTGTGACCGCAGAAACTGCAAATAGCCATAAAGTTCAGCGCACAAAGTTCAGTCATATGACTATAGAGAGAACTTGACCATCAGAACTTCCACTCCAGATCATAAGCATCCTGAAGATAGAGTCCGTTATAACTTCAAATGGTCTCAAGCAATCTAGCTGTAAGTATTTGAAGTTGCAAAAGAAAACACAGAAAAAAACCTATCTGCTTAGAATCCTACATACTCACCCGTTCCTTCATTCGGGAGACAATGAAGCGCAAATAGGTGCTCATCTCCTGCTTACTGGTGTTCTTCTTCTTAATGCTCTGAGAGAGGAGGGGGAAGGAATCAACAGATTTATTTTAGAACTCTGACTTCTGGGAAACATGACATATTTTACAGTGCAACGTTGTTAAACACGGCACATAAGCCCAAGCGAGAAGCTTATTCTTGCAGCCAGTGAAGGATGAACAATCAAAGCACAATGACATGAAACTGCTGCTCAGAGAATATTCTGGTTGGAGTGATGTTGGTGGAGATGACCTGGCTCTTCCTCAAGCATCAACAAAGCCCAGAAGTTACCAGGTGGAAAGTTCACTGAATTGACACATCTACAGGATTCCCACCTATGCAAAGGTGCATGGGATGGGTATGTTAATTTGCAATTGAGAAACAAACATTATTTTTTTCTAATTCACACTTGTATACTCCATAGCCAAATTAGCTCAAATTGAACATTACAACATTCTTTTGCCCTTCAACATTAATCTGGACAAGTATGGCATCTGGTTGGCATTTTTTTGGAACAATATTGTATATCTCTGTGTCCAGGGGGGGTGGGTGGGGCGAGGGGGGTAATCTGCGAAAGGAGTGAGCAGGAAAGCAGCCATTAAGTGGGATGTGATCATTTAGTGAAAAGGAATGGATCCTGTTAAAGAACAGCAAATTTTGCATTCCTTATTTCTCCAGGAGCTCAAAATTGTGTGTGTGTGTGTGTGTGTGTGTGTGTGTGTGTGTGTGTGTGTGTGTGTGTGTCTGTCTGTCTGTCTGTCTGTCTGTCTGTCTCGATATGTCTTTGGTTATTCGGGTTTTTTCCCGCATAAAATTGGAAGTGTCTTGGCGACGTTTCGACGAAGTCCCATTCGTCATCTTCAGGCTGGTGTTTTCAGCTTCGTGCTTCCAGGAGCAATGTGTGGTCTTAGCAGTTTCTTCCTTTTAACTGCCAGTGGGTATGAACTGATTGGATGAGAGCTTGGCTGTGTTCTGATTGGATGGAGGTGTGTTCTGATTGGTTAGGAGGTTGGCTGTGCTCTGATTGGATGGGGGGTTGGCTGTGCTCTGATTGGATGGGGGGTTGGCTGTGCTCTGATTCGTTGGGGGAGTGTTCTGTTTGGGTGGGGGCTTTGTTGTGCTCAGGTTAGTCTGAGTTGCACAGGGATGTGAGATGGTGAGCATTGCTATTGTTTGGCTTCCTGTTTGTGGTCGTGCCTCATCTTCGTGGTGGGTGTCAGTTTGGTTCATGTATGGATTGGAGGGGTTTAAAGTGCTAATGATGCAGCTGTGGTCTGGCTTCTGGTTTGTAGTCGTGCCTCATCATCGGTGTGGGTTTGGGTTTGCTTTTTGTGTGGACGTGTGGGGGTGACATCCTGTGTGGCTTTTGTGAGTGTGGGTCTGGTGTCATTCTTTGTGTTAGGGACTCGTTTGTCAATAAGGGCGGGTTTCCAAATGGCTGGTAGGCGGGAGGTATCATCTCGTTTGTTCATGCTGTGTGCGCATTTTTCTATCTCGATGGCTTCTCTGATTATTCTGTTATTAAAGTATTAAAGTGTATGCACACAGACACACACACACACACACACATTTTAGACAGGTTGGGCTGAACGATGTAGTGGATACCCAATGAGTTTCTATGGCTAAGTGGGGATTTGAATCCAAGTCCAATTTGATCATTGTATTATATCCCTCAGAAAATTTGGAGTGGAGTGGTGTAAGCAAAGTCATCTTACCACCAAGTAGCCAATCGATTATGATTTTCAAAGAAGGAACATCAGGCTCATAATTTAGACATGTGGCAGAAAAAAGAAACAATTTTGTATAGCGGTGTTGTTGTTTTTTTACTGAAGAACAGAAGTGTTTAAGGCTCTACATGATATTGGTTCACCAATATCCTAATATTTAAAAAAATCAAATCTAAAAAGTGTACTTATGCACATGGGTATATGTTTGTATGAATAAAAAGAGGTGGCTAAAGCTGGCTTGGCTGGCTAGTTGCCATAACTTTAGTGCCCCACAGCAAACAGGTAGGGAAAATCCCTCGCCTGGCCAAGAAAAACCCAATTATGAATGGCTTGAAGATTACACAGCCATGGAGAGAATGGATAAAGCTGCATGCACAGCTTTTCTTTCTGTGCCAGACCAGTTAAAATGACTTATTTAGTAACAGTCAGCAAGTCACAATACTTTGCACAACCTAATCCAGATTCTGAAATCTAAATGGCTCAGCTTCTCTTCAAAAGCTTAAAGCTTTGTGATTATCCTTGCACTTAGGACACAGAAACCAACATTCTACAAGATCAAACTAAAGGAATAAAAAATATCACACCATTTAGGCCCTGAATCCTAAAAACTGTCCTATACATTTTTAGTCTAGCTTTTCTAATTACTATTAAAGTGGGCTTCTCTACATGCAAGTTGCCTGGAAAATTAGCAACTAGCCTTCTTAAAGCCAGCGTTAACAATGGAAGAAGGTATTGATCCAAAGTAGGATTAGACTGGAAATAATATGTTACAGTGGTTGAATTAATTAATCCATAACAGTAAACAGGAAATGGTCTGTTCAATATACATTTCAAACTTTTCAGAACGCAGCTAATTTTCTAAATTTGAACCTTACATTTTTAATAGTTGTATGTAGATAAAGTTAAAGCTATGGGCAAAAAGATACTTTATGGTTCTATATTCATTGTATTTCCTTTGTTTCTAATGAAATCTGCTCCATCCAGGGAAAAAATATTATCTCAGTGCAAAAAAAAAAAGTATACTTTCCTTCTGCGGGAAGATACCAATAATTCACCACAGGAAAAAAAAGAATAAATAGCATTGCTATTATTAATATTACTACTATTTTTCTGGAAAAATAACACTTATTCATTCAGTAGATAAATAAAAACAAGCAATATTGCAAGATTATTTAAATTTCAATCTGCACTGGATTGCATAATATACATTTGGAACTTCATAAAATTATTTTGTTTTCCTAGTAAGCAAAAGTTTTAGCTGTTACATTTAAATATTTTCATTTGGAAGAACAATATCATTATCACCATTCTTTTCTGAGACTGCAAACTTCAAACTATGGAACCACTAGAAGTGTGAGCTCCAACTTTACCAATGATAAAAACTGTTATCATTAAAAGTTAAAAGCACCATAATATGGCAGAAATTTAAATGAATTTTTAAAAATTGAAAATGTCAGTGGCATTTTGATAAACAGGTTTACAAAAATATGGGATGCAAGCAATTGTAGGAATTAATTTCATTTGATTTTAATCTTTGCCTCTTATCAAGGAAAGGCCAAGCATAGTTAGGAAAAAAATTCACTAGCATTTATCCTTCTTATTTGATATCCTACTGGAATTCTTCCTAATGATTCTGCCTGCTTTTGTTTTTAATATTATGGGATGATGTTCATGGATTGTAAGAAATTCAGCATATAGCCCCCACAGCAATAACAATTGAAAGTCACCCACAAACATGCAAGAGGAATGATGATTAAGTTTGGAATTAAAATTCTATGAATAGGAAAATTCCTTTTTTGCACGACTAATATGCTTGGGCATGGGTGGGTGGGTGTAAAAAAACCACTTTATAAAGCTCATGAAATACTGACGAGATTTTGATACTGTTCTGCAACCATACTTATGCTGTATGTGTATTTTTTAAGCCTGAAAATGCAGCCCTTTTCTGAACACATCTTAAATAATTAAAATGTTGAATGAATTCTTCAACTTTGGCTGCCCTTGAATAAAGATTACTCGTGGGCTTTGATAATCTGACATTATACCTTAAATATCCTGGAAGAGGAAATACAAACACCAAGCATCACAATCTGTCCCTGGTTTAATAGTCCCAGTAATCTTCCTAAGGACAATATCCAGTAGCTCTGGTCCTGCCAGGGTTATAAAGTCCCACTATTGCTCCAATTACGATTTTGACTTTCAGCCATAGCAGATGGTGTCTATCCTGGTCATATTTTAATTGAACTCATAGAACATACAATAACAGAGTTGGAAGGAACTCTGGAAATCTTCTAGACCAGACATGTCAAACTCATGATGTCACGTGATGTCGCACAATGTATTGGGACTGTTTTGCCATTGCTGGCAATGGGGTGGGCTCCACTTTTGCGTGATGCGTCCGGCCCACGGGCCGGCAGTTTAACACCCCTGTTCTAGAGAAAACCACCTGTTCACCTGGACAAAAAATTGTCCAAACCTTCTTGAAAATCTCCATTGATAGAGCACTTTCAGGAAGTAAGCTGTTCCACTGATAATTGTTCTGTTAGGAAATTTCTCCTAAGTTTGATCTTTCACCTGTAACTTCTTGCCTGCCCTCAAGTGCTTTGGAGAATAGATCAACCCCTTTTTCTCCCCTCAAATATTGAAAGACTGCTATCCTGTCACCCTTAATTCTTAGGCCACACATACCTTACCCAATTTACTTAAGTGTTCATTGAACAAGTTAACCTCTAGATGTCTTATCATTTTGTTGTATTTCTCTGCATTCTTCCTAGGGCCTGAAGCATTTTTTTTTGTATCATGGTGAGCAGAATTGGACATAGTATTTCAAGTGTGGTTTCACCAATGCAGTGCCAATTCAATATAAAGCATCCCTGAAATTAACCCCACGTTTTGCCAAGAAACACAGTATTTTTTAATATGAGAAATCCTTTAAGATGATCCTTAGTCTGACTGCTAATTTATTTAATACACCTAAATTGTTAGTTCAAAAGAATGACTTAGTAAAGTAAGAAGTGGAGTTGCATCTTTTTCAACCAACAAATGTTATTAAAAGTCAGAAAAGTGCTAATAGTTTCCTGGTTTTTTTTTTTTTTTTACCACCATAACCTAATACGGCTGCCCTCTTCCAATTAGAGCATTTTGGACATGATTGTGCTCCTCCAATTAGTAAATTTAACAACATTTCAGGGGCTACCTCAGACAGGGTTTCTTGTCTTTGGGAATTGAGAATCTTAGTTGGAAGCTGATGCAGGCTGTACCCTTGCTATGGAGATTACTTCAGTTATTTCTTTTAGGCATTTGCTTATTTATGGATGATAATGCTGAATAGCCTGATTGCCTTTTCTACAAGCCCATTAAACTTCTTTATCTTTTTGGATAGCACCCTTTAGAACAGTGGTTCTCAACCTTCCTAATGCTGCGATCCTTTAATACATGTTGTAGTGAGCCCCAACCATAAAATTATTTTCGTTGCTACTTCATAACTGTAATTTTGCTACTGTTATGAACAGTAATGTAAATATCTGATATGCAGGGTGTATTTTCATTGTTACAAATTGAACATAATTAAAGCATAGTGATTAATCACAAAAACAATATAGCAGTGCTGGCTGGAGAAGCTTGCTCTTCCTTGCTCAAAAATGTTGGGAGGGAGGGAAGGGGAAGGAAGGAAGGAAGATTGAAGTGGAAAGGAAGGAGATGGAGAAGGAAGGAGATTGAAGGGGGAAGGAAGGAAGGAAGAAGGAAGGAAGGAGAGAGATTGAAGGGGAAGGGATGGAGATGGAAGGAAGGAAGGAAGGAAGGAAGGAAGGAAGGAAGGAAGGAAGGAAGGAAGGAAGGAAGGAAGGAAGGAAGATTGAGAAGGAAGGAGATTGAAGGAGGAAGGAAGGACAGAGAGATTGAAGGGGAAAGGATAGAGATGGAGAAGGAAGGAAGGAAGGAAGGAAGGAAGGAAGGAAGGAAGGAAGGAAGGAAGGAAGGAAGGAAGGAGAGAGATTGAAGGGAAAGGGATGGAGATGGAAGGAAGGAAGGAAGATTGAAGGAAAGGAAGGAGATGGAGAAGGAAGGAGATTGAAGGGGAAACGAAGGAGATGGAGAAGGAAGGAGATTGAAGGGGGAAGGAAGGAAGATTGAAGGGGAAAGGAAGGAGATGGAGAAAGAAGGAGATTGAAGGGGAAAGGAAGGAAGGAAGGAAGAAGATGAGAAGGAAGGAGATTGAAGGAGGAAGGAAGGAGAGAGAGATTGAAGGGGAAAGGATAGAGATGGAGATGGAAGGAAGATTGAAGGGGGAAGGAAGGAAGGAAGGAGAGATTGAAGGGAAAGGGATGGAGATGGAAGGAAGGAAGGAAGATTGAAGGAAAGGAAGGAGATGGAGAAGGAAGGAGATTGAAGGGGAAAGGAAGGAAGGAAGGAAGGAAGGGAGGAGAGAGACTGAAGGGGAAGGGATGGAGATGGAAGAAAGGAAGGAAGATTGAAGGTGAAAGGAAGGAGATGGAGAAGGAAGAAGATTGAGGGGGAAAGGAAGGAAGGAAGGAAGGAAGGAAGGAAGGAAGGAAGGAAGGAAGGAAGGAAGGAAGGAAGGAAGGAAGGAAGGAGGGATTGAAGGGGAAGGGAAAGTGATGGATGGATGGAAGGAAGGAAGGAAGGAATGATCTTTGGAGAGTCATGTTTTTCCAGATGGTGATGAACTGCAACTTCCATCATTCCCCACTCTTTCACAGTGCTTTTTAGGGCTACTGGGGATGGTAGTCCAGTAAGGTCTGGAGACACACAGAGATGCCCTCCAACAGCGAGATGGGCTGGGCGGTGCGGAGGGCGGCCGGGGGCGGAGCGCAGCTGAGCAACCAGGAGGCGTGGGGACTGGCTCAGTGCCACAGCTCAGCTCAGCCAGCAGCAGCAGCAGCAGCAGCAGCAACGCATTGCCAGAGCAGGGTGGGAAGAGAGGGGGTGGTGGTGGCAAGTCATGAAAGCAGCGTCCACACATTCAGGGTGCAAACGCCTTGGACGGTTTGGCTCCCCCACCCCTTGTACAAACAAGCCCCGAGGAGTTCTGAACGAGCAGTCATTTAAAAAAAAAAAGCTTTAAGCAACGAGGCAGAAAGGGGAAATCCCTCACAGCTCTTTTTTTTCCCTTTCTCGGTGACTGGGAAGGCAGCAGCCAGAGACGCCAGTGCACAAAGGGAGGTGGAGAAAAGGGCGAGGGGGAAAACCTCACTCAATATTCGCCCTTATCAGACCCGGTTCCCTTCTGGTCAACCCCCACCCACCCACCTGCCCCCTTTATCTCCCGCTACAGATTGATACTACCCCTCGGGAGTATTTTGCCAGCCTTTTTTTTTTAATCTTGGCCCTGCGCTTCTCCCAAATGGAAGCCAGGCAAAAGGACCTGAAAAACGCTAAGCAGGAGGTTCATAGCCATGGCGACGCAGCAGTAGCTGCTCTGCGATGGATAGCGCAGCCCCGCCATGCTGCTGAGGCAGCTGCTTTCCTGTCTGCCTGAGCTGGCTGGCGGAACTAGCCTTGAGCAGAAATTCTCACTAGTGTCTCGGTTCCTAAGACCATCGGAAATATGTGTTTTCCAATGGTCTTAGGCGACCCCTGTGAAAGTGTCATTCGACCCCCCAAAAGGGTCGCGACCCACAGGTTGAAAACCGCTGCTTTAGAGGGTTCATTATGAGAAAATGAGTACAAAGAACTAACTATCCTGGCTGTTAAAAAAAAATGCCCACCCCTCTGACTACAACTTAGAGGAAAATCCATAAATCAACTTACATTTACAGGGAATTCCCTCCTCTCTGTAGATTAAGTCTTTGCAAGTATGAGTCCAGAAAACCTAAAGACTATAAGATGGAGATGACTGAATGATTTGAGACCTAATACACCCTCAAGAAGGGAGGAAACTTGCTCTATTGTTTCCAACAGTGGCACAGCAATTTTTAGTACTCTGTCTTTAAAGCAGGGATGGATACTCTGGGATTCAAGAGGCACATACATATTGCCAAACCCTATTTTTGAAATCCAGAACCTGATACAAATCATGCCTCTGAAATATGACACACCAAAATAGCAAATTCTAGTGGCATGATTTTTTTTAAATAGTTACAGGTATATTCAAATTTGAGGAGTCTTACAACACTATTTCCAACATTTATCTCCATCACCAAAAATAACAGTGCAAACACTTAAAAGAGTTTCAATTGTTTTACCGGCATTGCCACATCACTGTCATATTTCTCTTGCAGATCTTAATGGGCAGAAATAAAATGGGACCTCAGCACAAAACCATTTTAAAGAATGCAGGCAGAATACCCCAAATTTCCTATTGATTATTTTAAAATAAAAGAAACAAAAAAACAAGCAATAGGGAAGACTGGTCCTGGACATCTAATCATAGTCCAGTATTTCTCAACAGTGACAAATTTTAATATGTATAGACTTCAACTTGAGCTGGCTGGGGAATTCTGGGAGTTGAAATTCACACAACTTAAAGTTGTCATGGTTGAGAAAAACAGAAGAATTTTCTTCTACTCATCAAAGTTATTCCACTGATAACCTATGGATCTGGTCTTATACTTGAGAAGGATTTGTGAGAAAGTGCATAATAAATATGGTACACCTATCTTACATGCACGTTTTAAAATGAAATAAGCAAAATAAGCTCTCTCATCTCCCCTTCTCCCTCCCTTCCCACCCCCCAATGGTTTCAGTTTTTGCATTAGAAAACAGTACTCTTCATTTAATTGAAGAAAACCATTTTCATAGGGCAGGCTAGTCGGTTTCAAAGTACATTTCAGTGTTTCAGGAGTGTTACAAAACCATCCCTCTACAGAAGAGCATGTGCCCATGTGGGGCAGAGTTCCATGGAGTCCCTGGGCCAAATGCTTTTGAGTTGCTCTTTTTGCAGGGAATATCAGATGACATTTATATGAAATTTAAAAAAAAACCTGGCAGAAGGTGTAATGCTTATTATTCCTTCTGTTCCTTCTTCTATTATTCCTGACTGAATATCTTCCCTGACTGAAGATTAGTGCCAATCTTGGTGATTAACACTGATATTTGGATTATTATTGTTATTGTTGCTGCTGTTTTTACAATATTATTGTATTGTATGACCACTTTTTATTCATATCTATATATTTATCTGTTTCTATCTATCTGCTTTACATATTTGACAAATACTGCATTTTGTGGCTTAAAGACCATAGTAAAAGGTTCAATGATTCACTTCAATGCTTCCAGCTATTAAATCTGCATTATTGCCAGACTTAATTCAAATTTGCAACACCTATGCCACTGAACAAGTGGTAGTAAGAAAGAGCTATAAGTTTGGCCAGCACACCATCACTGTGGTCATGTAATCACAATTCAGTGGCTTGGCAACCTACATGGATTTCTGATCACTGCCTTGTGCCACAGTCAAGTGATTGTGATTTGTGACCTTCCCTGCTAGCTTCTTACAAATAAAGTCCACTGAAGTCTTCCCAAATGTTTCTGGAAGTCAGAAACACATGAGGTCCTTGCTTAACGACCTATGCAATTTCCTGCTATTTTCCAGAACAGCTTGTTGTGCTAGAAGTGTAGGGAAGTGTTAAAACCACAAAGGTGCTTTGTATGGATTCAGCAATTTTGGTTAACATCATGTCTATTGAAGCTAAATTCCATTTCTTATAATAAAGTCTCTGAATAAATGTACACAAGTGAACAAGAAAGTGCAGGCACTTGACATTATTTACAACTTAATTCACAATGCCCAAGGGATTTTCCTGTTTAATGGCTGAAGAATGACCTCTACTTCATTAATCTTCCATTTAATTCTCATAGCAAAAGCATCTCAGGAAGGAAATGTTTGTACAGAATGACAACAGGAAAATGCAGAAAGTGCCTTTGGATTTTTAGCTATTGTGATCTGCTCCAGCCTCCTATGAAGGGGAGCAAGAACATTAGAAAGTCCTTTCTAAAACCAGACTTGTTTCCAAAATAAATACATTTGTGAATCAATGATAGTGAGTCTTGCATTGAGATTTAAGTACTGTCGACTGAGCAGGAGAGTTCCAGAAACCAATTTGAGAGACCCCCCCCCCAAAAAGAGGGTGATCTGACTGCACTAGCTGTTCCTTTGCTGAATAGTGACTGGTATTTGCCACCTGTAACTAAAGCATTATAGATTATATGTATCATATGCACTGTTGGGCATAGGCAGAAAGGTACACCAGGATTAGTAGATGCACCTGGTCAATATAAATCAGGGCAGTTAGTGACTAACACAGTGTTTCCCAACCTTGGTGATTTCTAGGTTCATGGACTTCAGGTTCATGGACTCCAGACCTTTCATTCATTAGCCATGTGAATGAAAGTGGAATTCTGGGCCTGGGAATGGCCAATGTTAGGATACAATAGACTAACACAATGGCCTGCATGGAGTTTTTGGCCACTGTCATGAGTCTTGATCTCTCATACACACTGTTTGAAAAGTTTGAATTTGTAATTTGATGTCAATCAAATCTGGAGGAGTAGAAATCCTAAAACTATGCCAAAATTGCCTATAGATATATTGAAAATCAACTGGGACATGAAGAATCCTATCTAGTTTTGTTACATAAATTCCAAACATTGAATCACAAGCTGTTATTCAATCACATCCCACTCCCCGGCCCAAAAGTTGTTTAATTTTGGCAGCAATAGATGCACAATCAGAAGGAAAAATAAATCTGATTTTGAAAACTTATCTTACCCAACCAACATAGGACCAAAATCAAGATAGCTAAGAAGTTGTTTGCTACCCATTTGCTTAAATAAAAGAAACAAATGTAGGGTGTTCATGATAGTCAGACCATGGAGGAAGCATGTAGAAAGCTGGATAAGGAGACACAAGTCCAGTTAAGTCTGGCAGCTGTGTATAGATGATAGTTTCTGAGCAAAATGGAGGCTCTTTTATGAGCGATAGCTTATTTGGGAGCAAGGCCTACTTGTAAGGAAGTCAAGGGAGGAAGGAAAAACCAATAGAAGAGAATATTTGTAGCTCAAGATTGAACTGTGAGGCCCTTGTTGCTCTCTGAGCTTGGATGTTTGCTAGCGGTGATGATGTTACCTTGTTTAGTAATGAAACATCTGCAAGAAAACAATGAAGCTCATAGTGAGGAAGGAAAAATGTTTGGCTTAAAAAAAGAAAGGAGAACCAAAGTTAATTAAGAAGGTTCTTATTGCTCAGAAAAGGTATAGCAGGAGCAACATCTCTCTCCCCCTAAGGATTCACCATTTATTCTTATTTCTATCATGTGACTTTTACCCCTCCATTATTTTTATCAATCATCTTTGTTATAAGGAAGATGATGCTTTCTACCTGTTAATTTACAGCGACCTTTCATTCACAAATGTTTTTCAACACATTCTTCAGTGCAGTATATATTATGCCTAAGTGAGAAAGTTAAATAGGAAAAGTAGAGGAGAAAAAGGTCTATCAAAAGTATCATCTCTCTTTCCTTTGGTATCCCTATGCAAATTGTATCACTCTGGAAAAAAAGAAATCCAGACATTATTTGATTTTTAAGGCAATGTTTTTTTAAATGGGGGTACAAAAAAAGGTGATTCTGAATGAAAAGCACCTGATTTCACAGAAACTCTAGCAAAATGTGACCGTTTAATGTGCAACATTTGAATAAAATTGCTTTTCATGAATTTCATCCCACAACATTCACAAACATCTGTAGCTTAAAATATAACGTGAAAGAGAAATAAAGAAAAACCTAGATTACATTATTTAAATGTTCTGTAAGTCACCCTGGGAAAACTGTTGATTTAAAGGGTGGCAAAAAATTCATTAGGAAATAAATTAATTAATCAAGTTTATAACTAAGTCAGTTTGTTTATATGTGTACTGTATTTTTCTTAAATTGTAATTAAACGTTCTGGAGTCCTGACAGAAATTAGGCACATAAAGCTTACATTTTCTAAATAATAATCCAGTTGTTGGTTATAGAGAAGAATCAAGAAAAATATTGCACACATCTGGATATGGTTGGGCAAATGCAGAAAGAATTTAACAACCAGGCAAGTGAAAGAGCCAAAGGTTAAGGCATCACTCTGGTTTCAAGTTCTATGGATGTTAGGAAGGGATGAACTTGGAAGAGGGGAGGCCTATGCCCACCAAGACAATACATCTTGAGCACTTATTGGGTGTGAGGGGGAGGTCAAAGTAGTCCTGCTAATGAAATGAATGGGAATTAAGTTCCTGTACTATTTTCTTGTTAAGGCCAAGGCCTGTTAAAAGATTCATGTGGAGAATTCTGAAACTCAAAAGTTATGGACAAGAGGATTTTCCCAGTCCAATCCAGCAAAACATTTAAGGACTGCCTTAAGGCAAGGATTATGGGAAGCATGTTTTTATTTCACTAATTTTGCCCAGACACACCCAGATGTCTGCTTCTACATTGAACATGGGGACTGTCCTTACAGTAGGCAAAGCTGGATGTTTCTCCTCACCAGAAATCTCTTAAAACTATAAATAACAAATACCAAGCCTCTATTCAGCACATGAAAGCTCAGAGGTACTCACCCTGCAAACTGGGCATTGCCAGTGACTACTGCTGTCTCTAAGCCTGAACTCATCAGATAAACACTTGGAATGATACACCCGAAAACACAGGTCACATATCAACACCTCTCCAGGCAAATGGCATTCAAAACAATACCAGTCATGAGTTTCTGTCTCCCAGTCCTACAAAAAATACAAAATAATTTGATAGAACAGTCTGTCAATATCTGAAACAGCCATGAATTTTTTAAAAAAGCACATTTCTTGAAGTCTAGCAATGGTTAGGCATTTTAAAATATGGCACCTCTTTCATGGATTATACCTTTTGTTTTGTTTTGAAATTCCGCTTATAAGCTTGGTAATTGGTATCTGAAAGTGCTTTGCTTTTAGTTTCTAATCAATGCCGAGGCTTAAATCATGGAATGAGTGTGTCTGATTAACAGCTTGAACACTCTTGTGTCATGTTCCCAAAAATGGTTTCTTTTCAAGATAAATTTTGAATTTCAATGAAGCCCCAATTATCTTTACATTATTAAATGAAGGCAATGGAACTCCTTCCTCTGCTTTAGGCAAATAAATTGTGATACAGGTAGTCCTCTACTTACGACCACAATTGAGCCCAAAATTTCTGTTGTTAAATGAAACATTTGTTAAGTAAGTTTTGTCCATTTTACAACCTTTCTTGCCACAGTTGTTAAGTGAATCGCTGCAGTTGTTTAGTTAATAACACAGTTGCTAAGTGAACTTGGCTTCCCCATTGATTTTGCTTGTCAGAAGATGGCAAAAGGTGATCACATGACCCCAGAACACTGCAACCGTCATAAATGTGAGTCAGTTGCCAGTGGCCAAGAATTTTGATCACATGACCACGGGAATACTGCAATGGTTGTAAGTGTGAAAAACAGTCATAAATCACTTTTTTCAATGCCTTTGTAATTTCGAACGGTCACTAAATGAACTGCTGTAAGTCAAGGACTACCTGTATTCAACCATTTGCTATTCTAGCGGTCCTCTCCCAAGTCTAACTTTTTTTTTTCTCCTGAAAAGGCAAAATCACCCTCCAGACGTGGAATTCTAAGGAACACAGGGAACTTCATCAGGTGGTCATCAGATGCAATTTTGGAAACTGGTACCCCTTTTTCTAGAGGATTCTTTTGTTTTTTGAGTGGGAAGCACACAGGAGTTGTCACTGCTATTCCACACACCAATTTGTCACGGCAGCTGTGATGCTTCTCCTGAATGCATTGGTTTATAAGTTCATTCTACAGTGGACATTCTCTGACTAGACAGAAGAAAGCTTTAAAAAGGTGGCAAGAGCTGCTGAGGTCACAGTAATATGACAAAGTCCAAAGCAGTGCACATTTTATTATTTGTCCCTTTTCCTCTCTCTGAACCCCCATGATTCCTCCACTCTATTTATTTCTATAAGCACATGCAAAGTGCTGTATCATCTGCAAAGGTATGCTGAACACATATAAAAGAAAAGTCCGTCTTCTGTTCCTCAGAATTCACACAAGACTCCATTCTACATAAGGGTCACATAAGCAGGAAAATGTCCAGCATCACTTGTGATGTCAATTGTACTTAATGGCCAGTTTTAGCTGGAGGCTAGGAATCTAAAGGCTGCCCTTTCTCCCTTCTACTTCCAGATCACCCAAAAGTACTTTGTCATTTGGTTTTGCTCTGATTGGATTGTATGTATGTTCTTATTTCTTCATTAAAATTTGCTGACCTGCATGAGAATTTAGAACAGAACAGAGAAATATATCAAAATTGACCCATTACACAGCTTTTTCCAACCTCCAGAGCTCTGCAACTGTATTGATCTTACAGTCTGCAGAACTCCCAACCTTTCAGAGTGACGATGGTTGAATATTCTGCAAATTATAGTTATAATACAGACATGAGGTTATGGGAAACTGCACCAGGCCAAAGCAAAGGTTTTTGCAAGAACAGAACACTGCTGCAAATTAAATGATACAAGTTGAACGCTGACAAGTTAAAAGTTTGCAAACTTGCAGGAAGATACAAACAGAGCAGAACAAAACACAAATCAGCTTTAAAATAAGGCAAGTTCAAGCATGATTTTGATTTCAAAACATACCTTTTGCAATTTGATTTCAATGAATCCAAATATTGAATTTTGACCTAATTTCAGTTTTGCTCATGGTTGTGGTCCTTCAAATGTTTCAACTGTGTAAATGAAGCCTAAAATACGATTTCTCATAACAATGCAGGGGGAAAAAATAAAAACTGCCTCTTTCCATCTCGCTGATTTCCTAATTTTCCTCATAATGGGCATAATCCAGCTAAATGAGCACATTTATTAGTATCGATGTTTCTAAAGAGTAGAATTAATTCTAATACTCTTCAATGGTTAATGCTCACATATATTTAGCTTTTACTGTCCACATATAAATAATGTGCATTACTTAAAGTTGAAACCATGCTGAATGAAATCTCACCTAAAAACCAACTCTACTTACTGGACAGTATCTAAGAATTATATATTACAAAGAAGAATGAAATAAAAGTTTTAGGGTCATGTTTCACAACTTAGACTAAGTCCACACATTTAAGATGTGTGGACTTCAACTCCCACAATTTCCCAGCCAGTGTGCTTAAGAAACACTGTACTAGAGGCACTTTTCTACTGTAGGCCAAGCAGCCTAATGTAACTACAAAATCAATAAAAATGGTTCTTTGGGAAGATAAAATTATTAACAATCAACATATCAGCAGTTTTATGGAACACTTGAGGCATTCTCATGCTTTGCACTGCCTTGTATGGCAAAAAAAAAGTTCTGAACTAATTTTGATTCTTTAAGCTTAAAAATAACTATAGAAATCATAAGATACATGTAAAGAATGTCAAAACCTGCTCTGTGAAAAATAGCACCTCGGAATCAATGTTTATTCACAGGTATTTATATGCATTTGTAATCATGTGTGGGTTATTGGTGCATTTTCTTTAGATGAATTGGGAGATCTTCCATTAGGCAAAATAGCTCCATCCCCTATTTATAATCAATCTGAGTCCAATCTATCTAAAGTGATCAAAAACTTCTTCAAGCTTTTTCCAGTTCCGTTGTAACTGAGACCTACAGGTGGGAGTCTCCACAGACACAATGCATATTGTAATTTTCATTGGCATTGTACTGCGAAAATGTCCTTAAATGCAGAGGACATCATCCATCACACACCCAAACAATTTTGAGGTGTATCAGGGGACATATTTAAATGATTATGAATGCCAGAGTCTCACATTTTTGGGATAAGTAAATTACCATGTATGTTAAAATAAAACCCTTCCTAAAAAAATTTATACTGAAATATGTTGTTTTTTAAAATCACTAGACCCATTTGGAGGTGTCAATTCATGATATTTGATATTCAATTTTTTTGTTCATCCTTTGAAAGAATGTAGTTTCCATTCCTATAGAGATATGTTGTATATGAATGCTCACTACTTCCACATCTATATGTAATTTGATATACTGTATAGACATACAAAAATATTAAGTTTGATAATGAGTTTGATGATGTAATAGTTACATAGAACTCATAATATGTAAGCTGGTCTTTTATATTTCATCTTCCTTTTCTTGCTGACTTCTGTTCATCAATTAATCCATAACAAGATACATTCAATTTATAGAACTTAAACTTTTTAGTCAAAGTTCATTTCAGAAAAAAGACAACACGAGTGTTTTAAATTATTGGTTGCATTATTTATCAAAGACTACTAGAATATTAATTTTAATTAACTCTCTCATTTTGTGCTCCTTTCTTCTTCTTTATGAAAATTTATTATCCAGAGGAAAAAACCACATTCACGGAAAAGACGCAATTATGAAATAAAAGATTTTGGCATAATTCCATGACAAATCTTTTATATTAAACCAACTGAAATGAAAGGGAACTAGCAGATACTTTGCCGCTCCAGTTAATTTCAATGGGATTTCCATATGATGATTAGTTAATTAAATAAAAAAGCAAAAAGTTGAAATTGTCCACTGTGAAATCATTAATATGGTATAACTATTAGCTGATATTTATGTCTTCTTGCTGCGCTGCATCTTAGCATCTGTAATTCCAAGCACATTTATTACTTTTCTCTTTAAGTTTAATGATTTATTTATTGTGAGAGGTTTTTTGTATGTATTTAGATGTTTGGTCATATTTTTTTCTGTAATTGATATATAGGATTTATTAAAAAAATAATAACTCTAAATTTTCATAAACTGGATCTGATTATTTCTGATAGGTAGATGCAAACTCTGCTGCACATCTGCCTGATGCACTAAAGCTGACCATGTCCATTAGGCTGAATGGATATTAACTGATTGTGAAGTCAGCTCTAAAGTCACATCTCAAGTATAAAACAGTGAAGGTTATGCTATGAAATTACAATACAAACTAGGTCATCTTGCTTCACTGTAGTTAGTAACATATGCTATTACCATATGAATTGGGCAAAGTTATGTTTCTAGTGTAACCTCTTCTTTGATCAAAGTAAGTAATTAAGATATTGTTTAAAAAAAAATATAACTGAGAAAACAGAACTTTGGAAATAAAATCACAGAGGAAAATAAATTTTAGTGTTCATGGAAAGGTTTTTCCCCTACCCAATTCATACAAATTCTGTTTTCAGTTTTGGAAAAAAAAATAAAACCATAAATCTTTGTTTTTAAAGGCTGGTGTAAAGTTTGGATAAATACTGGAACCTTTGCAGAACCGGAGATGTACAAAGTTATCTGCCACGTAATTTCCTCAGATGAGACAGGACATTTATATAACTAACATCTGGCAGCCACTATTCTAATTATGATAAACATAAAAATTGTCAGAGTACAAATATATCTTTTTCTGTATTTGCAAAGTCTTCCACGAGATGTCATCATATCCTCCCAAAGTAACTGACCAAAAAAAAAAAAAAAAAAAAAGGAAAAGCATTGCAACTTTATATCTTGCAGCAAAACATGTGAGTGACCACTTCCAGCTCTCCAGGAAGGAGGGGGGAAAATAGTATTTTAACCAAGGTGCTGCAAAAAGCAGGCTGATTTCAAGTACCAGTTACAACACGGCTGATAAGCATTATTAATTCCACTATTTGAAGACTAGAAAAGCAACATCTAATCTATCTTAATGTACAACACCAGCAAAAAAGAGAAATGTGACAGAACACATTTAAGACTACATAGTGCAAAAGTTGTTCACCTTCATTTTTACAGTTGTCCAAGAAAAAGGCTGCATGCTGTAAGCCTTTCAAAATAAAGAAAACAAAATAAACCAAAAAAAAAAAAATATGGTCTACGTATTGGAACCTATGTGAGGAACATAAACTGAAGGGAAAACATCTATTACTGAGAGTATCCTAACTAATCAAATTTCCCCCAGATAAACTCTTATGGACTTTTATCCCCCTCAAAATGTTTTCTAAAAGCACTTAACTTAATTAGGAAAACATACACAAAGGGGAAAAAAGCAGAAGGATTAGCATTCCCAGTTAATAGCCCCTGTGAAGACAGACATGCTTATATATCATAATGTCCCACAAAAAATCCAAGAAGTGCTTTGCTTTTGATCAGGGACCTAATTGTTTCCACAGTTTGTATATAAAACCTTTTCTCATGAGTCCCCTCTCTTAAAATATAACTACCATTATTTATGGAACTACTTTTAAGCAATTCCAAAATATATACTGTAATGAAAATTAGAAAATCAATTTTATGTGCAAGAGTGAAGATTTTACAGAATTGTTTACTAGAAGACACAGAGAAACAAAAATTATACTGCCATTATAAAAAATAATCCAGCTCTAAAGGAAATAGAAGTCATTTTATTTTCACAATAAATTAATTCTTTATTAAAAAGAAGACTGACAATTACAAAGTTCTGATATTCTGGTATCTGTAGTATTCTGGTATCATAAAAAATAATCGAAATATAACAAACTTACCGACCTTCAAATGAACCTATCTTTCTAACCATGCTATCTTGTCAGGAAGGTATTTTCAACCTTGCTTGAAATTTGCAATTATGACAGGGAACATCATCAAATTTAAGAAGGCCAAGTGATTTTCCATCACGGATCGGGAATGTTGGTCATAAAGCCAAACCTATTTGAATTTAGGGCTTCTTCAAATTCTGCAAGACTACTCTTACATTTTATTTCTATTTTTAAATTCCATTAGCTTGGGTGTGTTTTCATACATGCCAGCAACTGGATTGCATTTAATATATTTATGATTACAGAGTAAATAAATCATTAATCTTTTCTTAAACTTAGTTCATGGGCATTGGAAAGCTATCTAATATTAATTAAAATATATCCTGTGATTATAAGAAGAGTTGATAATGCTTAAAGGTCAGCAACAAAGCGATTTGGACAAATAAAAATTCCGAAACAAATAATGACGGAAATGATGATCAAAAATTTGATGTTATTTTTGGTAAAGGGACGAGAGCAGGCAAATGTTTAGAAGAGGTTCCAGTCATACAAAAGTAAGCTTTGCTAAACTAAAAAACTTGCAAATCAATCCATTACAGAAGTTATGCACAATATGTTGCATCTATGTAACATTTTTCATTTCTAAACAATTTAATTATATGAACCCAAGTGATGCAAGATATATATTATTAGGACTGTACCTTTAATAAATAGAAACCTTAGCATATAATATTTAAATGTAAATGAGAAGAGAAACTTTCTCATATTCTCATGGAATTTTTTTTGAAAAAGATATTCAAGCCCACATTAATTAAGAATAGAATTGTGTATATTTTACAATTTATGCAATGCAAAAATTAAACTGGCTGCAGAAACTGGAAATTAGAATCTTAGTTCATTAAATCATTTTTTCATGCATAATGAAACTGTTGAAAACAAAAGACAACTCAGTTAAGATTTACATTAGTAAAGGGACAACTACATTTCTAAGCCATATACTGGCCTTTGGGGGGACTATAGTACATTATAGTACATTAAGTATACAATCTGAGCTAACATATGAATATTCACTTGATTTATATGTCAGTTTTTCTACGTGAAGAATTCTGACTAACTGCATGTGGTAGAAAATATACACAACTCTGATTACATGCAGTATACCTGCTATTATATATATCTAGTATTTCAGTTTGTTACTCTTAAATCTACAGTCTGTAGTTCTACTCAACAGCTTTATCTTTCAAAATACTATACCTAAGGATATTTAAATTAGGTGAAGAACATCTCTACTAAAATTTTCTACCTTATGTATTAAAAATAGCACTTATAAAGTGCCACTTGTCCCCTTAATGTAACTTGTAAGATCCAAAAATCTCCTTAAAAACTGAATAGAAACAATATTTAATTTTTTTCCCCTGTATATGCTTGAGTTATCCAGCTCTTAAGGCAACTGATTTACAAAGAAATTTACATCCTAAATTTAGGATTTCATGCTTACATGACCAAATTTAATTAAAAAGAAAGTTAAAATAGCTAACTTTTTGAATCAGACATTCTATCAATAAAATAAGATTTCATAACAATTACCAATGTACTGCTATACCAAATGAAACTATAGCAATATTGGGGGGAAATTTAAAAAAAAAATTTGTAAAGTCACAGTTGATGTCTTTCTCCTATATATTACCCAAACTGATTCACAGTTAATAATGCATTTCTAAGTTATTTAGAATAACTAACAATTAAAACATTATATCTATAATCAATGTCATAAGCTTGAGGATTTGCTGTGGAAGAGGCAGGCCCCAGCTAGTGTTTGTGGCTTTTCTAAATCAACTGAAGGACAGCTTAAAGACCTGTTAATTTAACAGTATATCTTAGCCCATGCTAATTTTTCAGATTTATATGAAAATAAAATTAGTCATCCTGATCTAGCCCTACAAACAAAGCTTCCTAAACTTGGGCTATTTAGAAGTTTCCTTGATACCATTCCTGGAGCATTTTGCAAAGAAAAATAACTTTCCAAGGTTTTCAAAATTAAGTGCTTTCAAGTTATCATACTGAAACACGGTTGTTGTGGATTAAAGTAACAATATTTGGTTTATATTATGGTGAAAGTGTTCCTTTTCCACTTATTTCTGAAACAAGTAACAGGATGCATATGACAAAATCTGGGTGATCAACTTTCTCAACTGGAATGCCAAATAATTTTTTTCATAAACTGTTTTGGACTGCATCTCTTTGATGAACACCTTAATTGCTATGCCTTGAAATTAATCTATGTCTAAAATGTATGTTTATAAATATCTATATTTATTAGGCTGCATTTTTAAAAATACACTTAATTCACCTTTGAAGCTTTATGCAGACAATAATTACCTTCAATTTTAAGCATTCTGTGCTCTAAAACAAAATGCTACAACTACATGAGATAATTACGAAACCAATTTTTTTCCTCATAAAGCTTTTCTAAGACTACACATAAGCTGTTACTAAGAATTTCAAGTCAACACTCCAGCAAATGGTGATGGAAAGACTTGCAGAAAATATACTTACAATCTCATCCCCGGGCAGCCAGTATCCTTCTTGCTCAATACCAGCTTTTGAACCTTTGCATCCCACAGTCAAGGTTTCGACAACAAGGCCATCCTTCACTGCTAAACTAAGCTGACGTGTGGTCTCCTTGGGATGCATACCGTGAACCCGGGACATATATCTACAAAGAAAACAGAAACAAATGCTTACAAAATTATCATTAGTATCTGGATATTTTTTTGTGTTCTGAGTTCAACAATTTCAAAATTGCATAATATGGTCTGGTTCTTTTCACTTTTCTTTATTTTAATATCTCTTAATTAATGTTTTGCATTGAATATACACAAGATCAGCTACAAAAGGTTATTTAAAACTCAACTGAATAAAAAAGAGAGAATAAATAGAATTAAAATCTATTAAAATCTTAAAAATCCAGGTCGAAAGCTACTTGAGCCAGACTACAATTTAATTAGCTAAGCAAAGAAACAACTCATTTTGGCAACACTTTTCAATGCAAAATAATGTGTAGGTCAGTGGTGGCGAACTATGGCACGCATGCCAGAGGTGGCACTCAGAGCCCTCTCTGTGGGCACGCATGCTGTTGCTCCAGCAAAGTTCGCCAGAGTACCAAGCACATGGTGTTTGAAAGTGACAGGGCAGGAAGTGAGCAAGCAAGCGGTGTTGGCCCCTCGGGGATGCCCCAGAGATGGCGAGGGACTGGCCCTGGCCATGCTCACCCAGTCTGCCGTGACCACTGCAGCCACGCCCACCCTGAGGGCACCACAATGTTGATGCAGCCCTGGCACTTTGTGATAAATAAATGGATTGGATTGCAGTTTGGGCACTCGGTCTCTAAAAGGTTCGCCATCACTGGTGTAGGTCATGATGCAGATGGGATTTTTTTTTCCCCAAAGAAAATTCAGACTTTGCTTCATGGTAAGCTGGTGAAGGAAGGGAAGAATTGAGAAACAGCATAGTATTCTTCTTCTCATTTGGTCCCTGCTTATTAGTAATAATTCACAGCTGGAGATGTCATTCCACCCATTTTGAGAACCACAGATCTAAGCACAGAGGGCAAGGACTGCCAAAGACAACTAGCATAATAAATTCCATCGGAGAACAACTGATTGAGAACGCATTCCTCTAAATCAGTTGGGATTGAAGAAAGTGGGAGCCATCAAAAATCTTTACTGTAATTTATTAGCTAAATAGCTAAAAGACAAATGGGAAATCACCAAAAGGCTACAATAATTCATAACTGAATTTATACTAACCATGTGCTCGGTATTATCTGCTAAAGGGTTTAAAGACAAAATATTTATGCATTTAATTTTTCAGATTTTTAGGTACTCAATTCCAAAATGATTCTGGGATCTCCATGGAGTCCAAAGAAACAATAACACTATCTTATCATATCTTATCTCTTATCATCTTACAGTCAGGTCCAGAAATATTGGGACATCAACACAATTCAAACATCTTTGGCTCTATATACCACCACAATGAAGTTGGAATGAAACAAACACAATGTGCTTTAACTGCAGACTGTCAGCTTTAATTTGAGGGTATGTACATCCAACTCAGGTGAATGGGGTAGGACTTATAGCAATTTGCATATGTGCCTCCCACTTGTTAAGGGACCAAAGGTAATGGGACAATTGGCTTCTCAGCTGTTCCATGGCCAGGTGTGTGATATTCCCTCATTACCCCAATTACAGTATGCAGATAAAAGGCCCAGAGTTCATTTCAAGTGTGCTATTTGCATTTGGAATCTGTTGCTGTCAACTCTCAAAATGAGATCCAAAGAGCTGTCACTATCAGTGAAGCAAGCCATCATTAGGCTGAAGAAACAAAACAAACCCATCAGAGAGATAGCAAGAACATTAGGCGTGGCCAAAACAACTGTTTGGAACATTCTCAAAAAGAAGGAACACACCAGTGAGCTCAGCAACACCAAAAGACCCGGGAGACCACAGAAAACAACTGTGGTAGATGACCGAAGAATTCTTTCCCTGGTGAAAAAAACATCCTTCACAACAGTTGGCCAGATCAAGAACACTCTCCAGGAGGTAGGTGTATGTGTGTCAAAGTCAACGATCAAGAGAAGACTTCACCAGAGTGAATACAGAGGGTTCACCACAAGATGTAAACCATTGGTGAGCTTCAAAAACATGAAGGCCAGATTAGAGTTTTCCAAACAACATCTAACAAAGCCTTCACAGTTCTGGAACAAGATCCTATGGACAGATGAGACCAAGATCAACTTGTACCAGAGTGATGGGAAGAGAAGAGTATGGAGAAGGAAAGGAACTGTTCATGATCCTAAGCATACCACCTCATTAGTGAAGTATGGTGGTGGTAGTGTCATGGCGTGGGCATGTATGGCTGCCAATGGAATTGGTTCTCTTGTATTTATTGATGATGTGACCGCTGACAAAAGCAGCAGGATGAATTCTGAAGTGTTTCGGGCAATATTATCTGCTCACATTCAGCCAAATACTGCAGAACTCATTGGACAGCGCTTCACAGTGCAGATGGACAATGACCCAAAGCATACTGCAAAAGCAACCAAAGAGTTTGTGAAGGGACAGAAGTGGAATGTTATGCAATGGCCAAGTCAATCACCTGACCTGAATCCCATTGAACATGCATTTCATTTGCTGAAGACAAAACTGAAGGGAAAATGCCCCAAGAACAAGCAGGAACTGAAGACAGTTGCAATAGAGGCCTGGCAGAGCATCACCAGGGATGAAACCCAGCATCTGGTGATGTCTACACGTTCCAGACTTCAGGCTGTGATTGACTGCAAAGGATTTGCAACCAAGTATTAAGAAGGGAAAGTTTGATTTATGATTATTATTCTGTCCCATTACCTTTAGTCCCTTAACAAGTGGGAGGCACATATGCAAACTGCTGTAAGTCCTACACTGTTCACCTGAGTTGGATGTACATACCTTCAAATTAAAGCTGACAGTCTGCAGTTAAAGCACATTGTATTTGTTTCATTCCAACTCCATTGTGGTGGTGTATAGAGCCAAAGATGTTCGAATTGTGTCGATGTCCCAATATTTCTGGACCTGACTGTACCTTGTCCTGTCCTGTCCTATCCTATCCATTTTATGCTATCATGTCCTTTCCTATCCTATCCAGTCTTATCCTATCTTAATTTTATCCTACGCTAAACTACGCTACCCTACCCTATCCTATCCTAAACTAAACCAAACTAACCTTAATTTATTATTTTATTTTATTTTATTAAAAAGACCCAGTTTGGTGTAGTAGTTAAGATTCTGGTCTAAAAACCAGAAGATTGTAAATTTTAGTTTCATTTTTGGCACAAAAATCAGCTGGTGGATTTGGGACAGTTGCTCACTTTCAGCCCAACTCACTTAACAATGTTGTTATTATCGGAAAATAGGAGGAGGAAGACGTATTTATATTTGCTTCCTTGATTTACTTATAAAATAATAAAAAGCAAGATAAAAATCTAATTAAATAAATAAAAGTTTTGCATCTTAAGCTACTCGGAGCAGCTTGCAACATCCATAAATCAGTAAATAAAACAATTATAAACAAAAACCAAACACAATCGTCACCTTGAGATGCCACACAGCAAGTTCAGTTACTCTCCTTCCATGCCTTCTACTCATACAATTCCAGCACCCCAGTAGAAAGCTTAATGGCCTTGTAAAGCTTTCTAAGGTTGGGCCATTGAATTGCCAATGAGACTTGAAGGTGTGGCCACAAAAAAGCAATGCTTCCAAGATCCCTCTAGATGGGAAGATTTTAGGTATGGAACCTGCAGCATGCCATCTTACCTGATATAATGAGATAAGCCAATCTTCTTAGGGAAAGGCAATGCTGCAAATACCCAGATCTTATGCCAGGAAGAACGTTAAAGTAATAAACAACAACTTGAATTGCAATCAGAAGAAAAACTGAAAGCCAGAGCAGCTCATGCAATAATAGGTGTAACATAAGCAAACCAATGTATACCCAATACTATGTGCACTGCTGCATTCTGGACAATTGAAACTTCCAAGTGGTCTTTGAAGACAGCTCTATCTAAAAAGTATATTGCAATAATTCAACCAGGTGATGACTAAAGGGTGAGTGACAAGCCTCCAGTCCAGGAAAGGGAGCAATTGGTGCATAAGACAGTCTACAACTTCCTCATCAAGCAGGAACTGTAAATGCATACCAGCATAGTCTGGGGCAGTGCAACTATTACAACCTCTCACAGCCCTTATAAACAGCCACACTCAAAATACTTTCAACCAGACACTGAGGCACAACTTGTTCTTTAGAATGTACTGAGACTCAGTGAATTTATAAAATAACAGCAAATCTTTACTGGTTACAATATATAGTATATATCTGCTCTTTCTCACACACAAGCAGGCACACACATTCTTCCCACATCCTTCTCAACTAGGCTGGCAGGCACTGACCCAAGGGAAGGAAGCTACCAATATACATCCGGACAACTCAAAGAATGGGTGGGCTTCAGGACCTCAAATCCTTGCTTGCTGTGCTTTGATTGACAAAACTAGTGGCTATTAGTGGTTAATTTACAAGTCTGGTAGCTGTTGATTGAGTATGAGGAGAGATTTTCCATGTGTTCAAGCTCAACTTCTTTTGTCTGGTTTAAATGACATTTTTCCTGTTTCTTTAACAACTAGATTTCTTTTTAACTATCTCCCAAAGGGATCTTTTTGAAAAGATTCCTGGTTTTTGTCTATCCTGTTAAAATGCCTGCTTCATCGTTAAGTATGGCAACTTCAACCTAGACTCATATAACTCCTGTCCAGAGTCAAGGATGAAAAATCAGCAGACTCTGGGGACCAAGGCCCAGAACTGCGCCATCTTGCTATGATAATGTCATAGCCTTGCTGTTGGATGACCTCACCCAGCAGTTTCATTTAGATATTAAAGAGGAGGGGTAAAAAGAATCAACCTCTGAGATATGAAAACCCAGCACTTGTCTGAGGAAACAACATGTCATTTTTCTACATCAACTTTTCTCCAACTAAAAAGCGCCCATTTGATACCTCCTATCCCAAGGTCTGTGAAATAAAATTAGTTTCTAAAATTTGCTCCAAAGCAGACAAGAGCTGTTCCAAAGATCAATACAAAAGCAGAAATTGTCTACTTCCTAGGAGCCACTATATGATGATGCTTAATTGGCAGGACCGAAGTAAGCCAGCAACTAAATCTAATAATATGGAACAGATCTATACACGTTTTCTATTCTGCTGTTGTTTTAAAAACTGCCATGTTTTACTCTCCTCTATTAAACCTCCTCTGCAAGGACTGAGAGTCTCTGTTCATTCCAGTTTCTTATTGTGCACCAATTTCTTCTAGCCTCTCGTATTTATTTTATAACCTGAAAATCTTAACCTTGTAATTGTAGGTGGCTTATAAAATGAAAACACAGAATATCATTAAAAACTATTACAATGCATTCAAAGCCCTCAAAAATCAGTTCACAATCAGAATCCTCATATATATTATATTCCATTAGCAGTCTGACTCCAATGCTGAGGAAGCCAGGTCTTCAAATCTAAGGGCTAATAGTGCTAGGTTCTTCAAAACCCAGGGAATGCTGATGCATACCACAGGAGCTACGAGAGAGATGATAACAACAAGCTTACAGAGCACTAAGGACCTCTCAGAGAAGGCATACTTCCTCAATCCCATAAAAATGATAGTTTCATGAAATGGACTTGAGTGTATTCAACCTGCTGTATCAGGTGGGATGTATGGAAATAAGTAGGGGCAGATGGCTCCACAAGTAGTCATTTGGTGATAAACTGTGTACTAATTCTGACTGAGGGACTGCAACTCCATCCAGAATCAGAAATGGACTTGTTGAAATGAGTTGAAGCCCATCCATACTTCACAGTTTCTAGACACTGGGAAAACATTTTGACAGCATCACTTAAGGAACCTGTTGCAGAAATATAAAGTAGTTAACCTTATGCTGATAAATGACCTCATCCAATAGATTCATGTAAGTTAAATTAGAATGGAGACAGGCTAGATTTCTCCCCCTACCCAGATACTAACTGGAGCCAGCTCTGGAAGGAGAAGAATCACCATAAGAAAGTGCCTCCCACTCCCAATTCCCTAAACTCCAGAAAAATACCATGATTGATGGAACGAAAAAGAAGAGACCAAGATGGATGCGCTACCCATGTCCTGTGCCTGTTAGACATCATCCACAAGGATCATCAATGCTATTTTCTTCATCTTCTTCTTCCTCTTCTTCTTCTTACCACCCTCTCAACATGTTATTGAATTCAGTGATGGCCTCTTAAGGAAAAGACAAATCCTCACTTTTTCAAGATAGATAGAACAATTCCTTCTCAGAGAACTATTCACTACTGCCTAGATCCAATGACATGTCCCTCCTTTGAGGCTCTGATCAGCATAGTACTCTAATGATACAATCCATTTCTTTATAACTAATACACTCAAACTCTTCTCAGATAATGAAATATCTCCATTGACCTACATAGCTAAAATATAGCTCTATCTGTATCGAAGAGACTCTCTGTCAGATGTCTAGTCCTGGAGAAATCAATTGCACCTAGAATCAGTTCCAATATAAAATATTTTTTATCCCAATGAGCACAGAGAGATAAAGAATTGTTTTTATCTGGCCAATCTCTGATTGTAATAAATTGAAATTAAAACTGAGAATATTTTTTGCTATTTTTACAGGAGAACATATATGGATGTGCAAATCACAGTCAACCTTTTATAAAGTAAGTTAATAAGAGCCAGAGCCAGTCTGTTATACTGGTTAAGATGCCAAATTAGAAATCAAAAGACTGAAACTTCTAGACCTCTCTTTATAATGAAATCCATATAGGTAACTTTTTTGTGTGCCTCCAAATCAGTTTATATCTAGCAATTGCCTGGATAAGTCCCAACAGTTTCTCAGCAAGATTTCAGAAGTGATTTGCCCTTGTTTTACTCCTAGGGCTGGCCGTTGAAGTCTAAGGCAAACCTAGAATTCAGTCTCCCAGTTCTAGACTGAATTCTTTATGCATTACATCAAACTAGTTATCTCGGTTGAGTTGTAGTAGTCATTTTCTCTTTGATCAACTCACTTCACAGGGTTGCTATTGTGAAAGTAGAAGATTGGGAGCATTATATACATTGTCTTGGGTTGTACAAAGTAAAGGCTGGATAAAAATCTCATAATAACAATACAAAAAATACAGCAAAAGAGTTATTTCAGGTGAAGAAAAGCCCTGTGCAGAAAATGTAAAAGAATGATTAAAGACAAAAACAAAAATGATCAAAAAATACAATCAAGTGCTTTGCTAAGTGTAGGAAGAAAAACCAGAAACACTAGTACAAGCGAAATTATTAGCAACTAAATATACCCAATAGTCTCCTCAGAAGTGACAGACAGCAAGAGAGCTCCCTTTTGCTCCTCATGGTAGTCAGACAAGAATAGTATTGGCTATTCTCTATGGTCCTGACAATAATAAAATGGAGCACAAATGTTTTCTTAAAATACCAATGTTCTAGAACTTTCTGCATTAGAGACCCAACTCCAGTTAACTTCTTTTGCTGCCTCTATCAATGAAGTATTGCACAGAGGAAATAAAGAAAAATGGACAATTATTTTGAATACATACATACAAAAGAAATCACTTACTCTTTACTAATCAAGAAAAATGAAGTTGATGTATATACAACACAATTTCTGTTGCAGTACCCAGAACTAGAAAGGATTTTGACATAATTCAAGCTGGTTTCATCCACGCTGAGTATTAGATAGACACTAAGAACTGTGCTATGGAGCTTTTGTTAATCCTGGTGGCTTTTCAATATTATTTGGGTCAGTTCAAAATAATTTTTTGCTTTGCTTTTTTTGTTTTTTATTTAAGTGTTTATTTTTATAGCAACAGAACTTTCATTGGATACAAAGACGTTTAGAAAGGGAAATAGGATTATTTGTAAGCCAGCATAATCTAATGGTTAAGGAACCGGACTAGGAAAAGGAAACCAAATTCAGGTCTTGCCTTAGGCATGGAAGTCAAATGGAGGGTTTAGGGCTAGGGCCTCTCTCAATCTCAAGGGGGGGGGGGCTTTCAAAAGAACTGCTGTATAAGAAGAACTGCCCAAAAAACTGCATAAACCTATCTGACGTAGTCACTTGACTTGAAGGCAAGACGAACAAACAAGAAAAAGTAATATTACTATAAAATGAAGCCACCATTATAGGGAAAAAAGATCCATATGCTTTTAATAATAGACATTGGCATCTATTAGTGGAGACTAGGATAAGTAAAAACAACTCTCTTCTTCTCCCTTCTCTTAAAAGATCTGATTATTCTTACCTTGGAACAAGACAGCTGAAGCAAAGCTGTTTGTGCTGTGGCCGTGATCAGTTTCAGCTTAACACTGAAATGGGAAGAGTATCCCACTCTTTTGGGCTGTTTCCCAGCCAGACAAACATAAAACAACTTAATTCCCGTCAGACAATAAATCAATCCTAACACTGTCAGGAAGCTAAAATAGCTCTTCTACCATGTAACTTTCAAGAGACAGTAAAAGTTTGTGCTAGTTTTTACTAGCTAACCTGTCTGATCTGGCTAGATGAGGTTGCTTTTCTATGGGAGGTTGAAGGGAGGGGCAGAGAGAGAGTGGAAAATCCAAATTTGCAAGGTCGCTACTTAATCATCTCATAACCTACTCAGTCATGAACAACAAGGAACAACTCCCTCTACAAAAGTTAACTAGTCCTAAACTTACAACAGTTCATTTAGTGACCATTTAGTTCATTTAGGGAGTGCTTATATCTCCCTTGAACATTTTTTGGTGATGCAGGTTTAATATTAGCAGATAAGCAGATAAAAAGTACAAATTTATAATTGTTAAAGACCTAAAATGCATTTATACCTCTGAAGATCACTTGATTCCTTTTCTATCCATGGTTGACATATTGGAAGAAGGGTGCTATGTTATTCTTGATATTTTTAGCATTACTGCTAGCTTTTAAAGAAATGTTTCTACCTTAGTTGTTGGAACACAAACCAGAAAAATTGAAGGATCAGAATTTAAATTTAAGATTGTGATATGAATTAGTGCTATGATTTTTAAAGGTATGTTTTTTTCTGGTTTCTAAAGCAATTTATAAAATAGAGCAGTCTATTAAGCTAGAGATAACAACTGCAGAGAATTAGAATTCTTCTAATGTACGTCATGCCATAAAATATTAATACAAATATGAGTTAACAATGTATATTAAAAACATTATCACGTTTAAGTGTATTATTACTATCCTAATGTATATGGTCTTCTGAATATGAGAAAAATTCCTACTTAGCACTGAAAAAAGTGACTTATGACTGTTTTCCACATATATGACCATTTTAGCATCCCCATGGTCATGTGATCAAAATTCAGACGTAGCAATTGACTCATATGTATGACGAGTGCAGTGTCCTGGATCATGTGATGACCTTTTATAACCCCTCTGACAAGCAAATGGGAAAGCCAGATTCACTTAACAACCATGTTACTAACTTAATAACGGCAGTGATTCACTTAACAACTGTGGCCAGAAAGATCGTAAAACTGACTTAACGATCGTCTCCCTTAGCAACAGAATTTTTGATTTCAATTGTGGTTTTAAGTTGAGACTACCTTGAATTTCCGACAACACTAAATACAATGTAACCCCCATGAGGAAAAATTACAAATTATTTCCAAACTTTAAAAGCATTAACAGATTTGCAATAAAAATGATGAAATCAGTCTCCACATAAGATGTATCAATGGAAGAAATCCAGATGTATCAATGGAAAAAGCCTAATGTATATTTAGTATATTTCATTATGTATGCTATATGCTGATATCAGTAGCATTATCCTTTATATCTCACTGAATCTTACAACCACTCTTTTGTTTCCATTCCAGAGAAAGCTAAAAGAACTGAGGCTCTTACAAGAGCAGGGAATTCTATGTTTTCCAGGAAAGAATCACTGTGATAGTGGACTCAAACATTATTACACTGTTTTCCATTACACTCAAGAATGAAGCAAAAATGGGAAAGCAAAAAAATTAACTAAGAAGCAACCAAAAACCTGCCCCTTTCAAAAATTTCTGAATAAAAACAATTTACATTTCAAAGTTCTGCTGCCATGTTATTTGAAATATAGTGCTTTTCTTTATCATCTTGAATAATAATGTGGTAGAAAAAGAATTTGGACTAATAAAAGAGCTTCTGACTGCCCAGTGAAGTTTGTTTCAACCTGAATGAACTTAATTTAAACCCACCAAATTCCTCTCCTCCTTTGGAATCATGCCCACAATCAGATGGACTGCAATCACAGAGTGCATGAATCCATTGCAATTAGTACCGTAATTTACTTAAAATTATAACAGCTTATGCATGGTGCTGAATAATGGAGAAATACTAGATGGAGTTAGATTAAAATCTGCCAGATACTTCTACAGAAGCTGGAAAAGTAGTCCTCTCCCATCATGCTTTACAAACTTTCAGTAACTTCATGTAATACTTTTACCTGGTCAGTTGTCACTAGTACGGTAATAATTTTAATGCAGATAAGCCTTGCTTGTCCCAGTGACTAAATTCACAGTATGCCCCCAAACCTGTCATTAATTGTACAGCTTATGATATTAGGTGGCATGTCCTAATATGTTACAACACATACAGGTATTTGTGCATTTGCATGTGATATAATTTCCTTGTGAACCATCTTCATTTCCAGAATAAAATTCTAGATAGCTAAATTGAAAATAATTACTTTCGAAGAAATTTTTTTAAGATTATGAATATTAGAATATTAGCAATAATACACTCAAAGGGGATGTTTCTTAGTATACAGTATTAATTTTATTTATATTAAGATTTTATGACATGATGTACATGAGAAGGATTCTAATTCTCCTCAACTGTTATCTGTAGCAGAAAGACTCTTCTATTTTATAAACTGCTTTTGAAATCAAAGAAAGACACACCTTTAAGATCGCTGATTTGTGTTGTAACAATTAAGGTAAAACATTTCTATAAAAGCTAGCAGTAACAGCTAGCAGTAACAAATATCAGGAATAACATAACACCCTTCTTCCAATGGATAGAAAAGGAAGTGAGTGATCTTCAGAGGTATAAATACATTTTAGGTCCTTAACAATTGTACATTTGTACTTTCTATCTGCTCATCTGCTAATGCTAAAGCTACAATAATAAAAAAATATACAATGCAGATATAAGCACTCCCTAAATGACCATCCCAAAGACTTGAGCTTAAATACTTGAAGTCAGTGTACAATAGAGAACAAAATCCACCTGGCTAAGGTAAGTTAGCATTATTTAAAAAAATAAAATAGGAATTAAGCTCATAAAATTATTTTATTGCAATCTAATTAAATACCAACAGTCATGCAATTTAAATGTCCCAATAAATTCCTCTTTGGTTCAAGTGGGGATGAAATGTATCTTTAACCAATAACGAATACACTTACTTTTCACAAAAATGTGAAAAAGCTCTGCTTTCAATTATTCCACCAACAAGCACAATACATATGCATGCATTTAGTGATCTACAAAATGCTCCCAGAGAGACCAAAATCAGTTTTTTTTCATTATCAGCAGGATTCCAAAGATATTCCAAGAAATTGTAGAGAAAATCATACCTATAGACTTGTCTTCATGACCAACCGGATTCTGCTTTTTCTCATACTGAAATCTGGTAACTTAGTGAGACTGGGAACTGGGCTTGGAGGAAATGTAGATTAGGAACTTGATCTGAATTCCTCTTTCACAACATTCTAGTTCAAACTATGTAGTAGAACAATTATAGAACTATTTAAATAATAGTTCTGACTAGTATCAGAATGAAAACAAAATTATGCAATTCCAGTGAAATTAATGTTGCTCCTTCAGGAAAAAGATTTTCAACTCTACAAACTTAAGAATCTGCTTACTTCTTTTCAAAAGTCAGTTCTTCTAAAGCTGTGAATCCCTGAAAAGGACCAGCAGAATTGTATGCTCATATATGCTCATATAATGTATGCTCATATAATGTGTAAATCAGGCTCACATAACTACATCCATGTTAATGTACAGATAAAACATCAGATCGTAGAAATTCTGAAATATATTATATTGAGTCATACTGGATCCATCTAGTGCAGTGGTTCTCAACCTGTAGGTCGGGACCCCATTTGGGGTTGAACGACCATTTCATGGGGGTAGCCAAACAACGCAGTCCGCCATTTTTTCCCCTTTTCCTTAGCTGTGCTACTCCCTTTTATTCTATTGGCTTTTGAAAGCCAATAGAATAGACTCTCTTGAATAGAGTCTAATTCTATTGGCTTTCAAAAGCCAATAGGAATTGTCCAGACTGTCTCGGCCCTGCTGAGCCCGCCAAAAGTCCCATTCTGCAAACGATGCTGCACCAGTTGAGTAGTCCTCGACTTACGACCGGTTGGGGGTCGTGGCATTAAAAAGGTTGAGAACCACTGATCTAGTGAGAAGATTTCAGACAACAGGATTTCCTGGCGATGATGGGAATTCAACTTGGGACCTTTTGTCCCTACAAAACTTAAGATCCAGTTTTATGCAGTAGCTAAAGTGCTGGACTAGAAACAAGAACACCATGAGTTCTAGGCATCCATTAGGCATGAAAAAGCCAGCTGCGCTAGTAATTTTTTCCTAGATCAGGGGTAGGCAACCTTGGCTCTTTTATGACTCATGGATTTCAACTCCCAGAATTCATGAGCCAGCATTCTGGGAATTGAAGTCCATGAGGCATAAAAGAGCCAAGGTTGCCTACCCCTGTCTTAGATCAATCCATTATGTGGAGAAAATGGGAGGCAGGAACATTATATATGTACGTGCCTTTGAGTTATCAAAAAATAAAAGTGGAATAAAAATCAATTGATCAAACAAATATTCTACTATAGCTAAAATAAATTGCTTGTCCTGCCACTCCACTACTGTATATCTAGTACTTCAAGAAGGGCTTTCAAACATATTTTAATAGAGTTCTATTCTAGATTCTACTTCACTGGAAGCAAACATTTTAAAACCAAGCCAATCCATATGCATTTGGACTGAACTTTCTACAATATACAGAATGCTTCTCATTCTCATTGCACAGTTGGAAAGTTTTATTTCTCAGTGCAACCAGGAGACCACTCCCATAAATTTTATTAACTAAATGAATTCATTTCACTGAATTTCAGAAAGACTCATGAATTCCATGGAAACAGGCTTAGCAACATGATCTAATTATCCTTCATGTTAAATATTTTCAAAGAGATGAACTAATTAGTTATTTTTTTTTACATTTAAAGAGGAATTGTGACATGGTTAAAAAAACAACAACTGTTGGCCACTCTGTTTCATGGAATATATGCATCACCAATTTACTCTGGTTTCACATTTTCCTGTAGCACAAAGGATACATTGATTACTACTTTGTGATATAATTTATCCCTTAGCTGTAACTTGCATCAATATATCACAATCTTTCCTTCTTTTATATGACATATTGCAATTTAATTCAGCTCTGGAAGTAAATAAAAATATCCAAGTGCTCAAATGTTTACAAGCTCAGTTACATTTACCTGTGTGTTACAAAATGGCTGAATCAATTGTCTTGCCATTAGCTCTCCTGGAAAATGCTAAGGAAACTGCTCAGCTGGTCTGATTTTATATCCCAAGAACAAAAGAATAACCAATTTTTAAAGGACCACATTCTAGAAAAAGTAGAAAAGTAGAAATTTCACGTGAAGTGTTTTTCCTCACTTTTAATCATGAGGGATGCTCAACTGCTTTCAATGAATCATTCTGCAAGTAGGATAAGCTTTTTACTCAGCAAATACTTTCACCTTCAGAAAGGGTGCTATGAGGTAAAATGTCTATCTAGAGGCCAGAATACAACAGCTGTTGTATTACCCACACCAAACAGTGATAATACAATGACAACACATTAACAAACATCAACAAAGAGGGTTCCTTAAAGCAGAACGTGGTGCTACATAACCTCTGCTTTGAAGAAACTTGCAGAACTGTGGCCAAGTGCATTCACATTGCATGACACAATTATTATATTCAGAAACGATGTGGAATACGAGGGCAGGCATAATCTTCAGGGTTACGCACATTCTCCTCCCCCCTTTATTCATATCCCATTGCAAAAGGCTGCAATTATATTTTGTGGCAACTCATTTTACAGAATCATCTGGATCCCATTTATTCAAAATACAGTTTGCCTCAAAATTAAGATCACAAAATAGAATTGTGGTTTGTGATCTTTGTTTGCAAGAAATAACAGTACTGCAAACCACAATTTATCATGTTCAGATGTAATGGCAAAAAATTAATTGAAACAGAAACTTTTAATTTGCCTTCCTACCATGTGGAGAATAAAAGAAAGAATATTGTTCAGAAGTGAAGAATTTGTGGCCCTCAAAGATTGCTGCATAACAACTCCCAGCTTAGCCAATGCTAGAATTTAGTTCAGTGACATTATACACTCGAGCCAAAATGCATTATTCCCTTCATCTCATTGTGATGAATACCTGGGGGGGGGGGAATATCTTACGCTGGATCAAATTATTTGTCTAGCCCTAATTTTCTACTTGACTGCATCACCTGAATATTCCCCATCACCTGCTCTGTTTTAGCTGACTAGGTCACAGACTGAATCAGGATTTGAAATATACGAAGATATATTCAGTAGGTAGTCTCTGGACTCATCCCAGACATTCAACATTATGTTTCAAAGCAGATAGATGTAACACATTTGCATAGGAGAAATTCTATTGAGCTAAAAATATAATTCTTTCATGTTTTTTTATGCTTTATAAGCAGTAAAAAAAAACCTCTTCAAGGCTACACAGTCTTTACAATGGAAATTTATTTTAAATTGGACCACAAACATTTTACACTTTCCTACAACTTGATACTATTGGCAAAACAAACCACCAGATAAATCCAGAGCAGTTCTGAATGTACTTTCTCCATTCACCTATTTTGTACCTGATCCAGGGATTTTATAGCATGGACCTGAATCATTTTTATGCAAGGGAAAATCTTTGTGTGATGATGCTCCATTTGCATAATTGGTACATTTTATCGTTTTATTATTCAAAAGATACTTACTTTGTAATACGATCAATGTTAGCAATTTGCTTCTGGTTTCTGATGATTTCTATAGCTGACCAAAGGTGTTGGATAGCTTTTGTATCTGCTTGTCGCCGTTTTGTTAAACGTGCCATGTCCCCTTCACTTGCTGAACTGCAAGAGAAACAGCAATTGGAAATAAGATTGTCTTACTTAGTAACATTAAAAGTCACTGTTTTAATTTTTTTCGTAAAGATGCATCAGACAATGTATATTTAGTTTTATAACCCAATATGGAGTCAGTCAACTTCTGATTAATGAAGTTATTTATCATGCAGAAATTTGAAAAAGTATTAAGGGATCCCCCTTAGAAAAAAATTAAATCACAATAAAGCTGGTGCCATTTAGCAAAATAGATGGGTCTTATGGAGACTAGCTCGTATAAATATGTAAAATAATTTTGTATGCAAAAATCAATCTAACTTTAAACTGCAATTTCTTTACAACTCAACTGGCTGCTAAAGAACAAAACAAAATTGCTTCTTGGACAACATGTAGCCAGTGTCAGTTTTTAGTCTTCTTTTCCATATAAATATTCTGTTATCTTCCTTCCTCTCTCAATATATGAAACTCAACACAGAAATTTTGGAATTTCTGGAATACAGAAAGGGAACATAGACAACAAAAACTTCCATGTCTATTACATTATCTAGCCTAAAAAATAGGGTTCTGTAATACTGACAACCAGAAGATGTTTCTAGAAAACACTTTTAAAAGTTTGGAGGACCAAAATTTTCCTTGGAAGACCTAAACCACAAATACAATAGCTCCATCTACTTTACAGCCACTAATATGGTATCTACAATAGCTCTCCAAATCATAGTCCAATCTATCTAGGAGAAGGTCAGATTCCACCATGCAATTATCTATCTTTATTTAGACCAGGGGTCTTCAAATTTGGCCCTTTTATGACTTGTGGACTTCAAATCCCAGAATTCCTCAGCTAGCATAGGAATTGAAGTCCACAAGTCATAAAAGGGCCAAGTTTGAAGACCTTTGATTTAGACCATCCTGTGAGCCCCCTGAAGCAAGATGGCCTCCCTGAATTATTTAAGATGATTCTCACTAGCATTTCAAGCACTTGAAGGTTCTGAAGTCATATCAAACTTTCCTGTTTTCTTGTGGAAGAAAAGATATGCAATACACCAACTTCTTTATCACTTGTTACTACTTCTGTTAAAAAAAAACAGTTCAATATCTTATCCAATATCTCTCATAAGACAGTTCTCCATTCATGAAGACAAGCTGTGGCCAATTGTTTTTTCTTTTCTAATTATGTTCAAATACTAACATGGATATCTCTCTCCCAGCAATTTATAACAGACCTGAGAGTTGCTGCAAAGCATGCAGGAGTTTCTCCCTTGTTTTCAGAAATGCATATCGTTCTTTCAATGCATTAAAAGTCTGCATTTCAATCATGGTTTCCTTAAGCATTGAACAATGGAAAATGGGTTTGCAATGAGGGCAGAGGAGATAAGCACAACTAAATACGGACTGTTTTCAGATTCATTAATTTGTAAGACTTCTTAGCAACCATCTGAACTTCTCTCTAACCTCTAAATATCCTCAACCTCAATGAGGAGAAAAGGGTAAAATTCCCTAAGTCCAATCTCATTCATGAAAAGACACATCATACTTCCTCATAAACTCTGAATGCAGGAAGTATGGTATTTAGACTCTCTTCAGTTGAATATTATTAACATAACCTATTGTGTCACTAATACTCTGAAATACTTGGTTGGAAAGCTCTTTCTACATTAAGACCGTATCCAGAATAATAAGGATCATAAAAACAGAAATTCTATTTTAAATGTGTTTTACAATATCTAAGCATCCATTAAAAAAGCAAAAAAGGGGCAAGATAAAGCTCTTATCATTTATAATAAGGTTTTTACAGATTTCCTTCCCCAGCAATCTTTTGCCCATCTAAACAGTTATGACCAATAAGTTGCAACAAAAAAGCACTTTTTGTTGCTACATAATTATTCCAAAACAGCAGACAGAATATACAGATAAGCCTTTTATTGCCTACAATCATTGCAGGCTAGAAAAGTCAGTTTTTAAAGAAGTTACTGATGCATTCTGAATCAAGCATGGAGTGGCAGAACCTGGGGGGGTAGAGTCAAAAGAGGAATCTCTACGCAGCCTCAAACAGTCTTAAATTCAAACTCTCTTGAACCTGAGAGCTAGTGCAGTCACGCAACAGAAATGTTACGTGAGCTTACAATCCATGTGAAGTATATTAGCAACAGGACTTAAACTTATACCGCTTCATGGCGGTACAGTCTTCTCTAAGCCGTTTACAGTATCAGCATATTGTTCCCAACAATCTGAGTCCTCAATTTACTGACCTCAGAAGGATGGAAGGCTGAATCAACCTTGAGCCAGTCAGAATCGAACTTCTGGCAGTGAGCAGTGAGTTAGCCTGCAGTACTGTATTCTAATTATTGTGCCATCACAGCTCCTATTGCAATATTGCAGTAATCCAAATGGAAAGTGACCAAGGTTTGACTGACCATGAACAAGGCTTTTTGGCCCAGGAAGAGGTTCAACTGCTGCACAAGACAAATCTTGCAAAAGCCCTCCTAGCCACGACTGCTCATTAAGCAGAAGCTGTGACTCTAAGAGAATCCCAAAATTGCACACCAACTCATCCTATGGAAGTGCCACCCTATCCAGAGTCAGAGATGAAATACCTCCTATACCTGGAAAGCCAAAACCAGAGGCACTCCATTTTACTAAGATTGACCCATCCAGATCCTTACAGCTTTTAGACCAGCAGTCCCCAACCTTTTGGGAATCAGGACCAGTTCCGTGGAGAGAGGTTTTTCCGCAGACCAGAGGGGGTGTGGTTTTGTGTGTTGCCCGCATCCCGCTTTGCTTGTTTGGGCTTTGCTTGTTTGCACGGCCCAGTTTCTGGCATGCTATGGACTGGTGCCGGTCCATGGACCAGGGGTTAAGAACCCCTGCTTTAGACACTCGGCCAGCACCACCACAGAATCACCTGACTAGCTAGGGGGAGGCATTAGGAATTGGTTCAAAAGTAATGTTAACAATACTTAGTCAATGTTCTCACTATTAGGAATTTGATGGTTGAACATGTGGAACCAGGAGATAATTTCAATTCTGTAATTCTTGACGAATATACTTGTATACTGAACTATTGTGCCAAAGGGCAACTGACATATGGTAATGGATATTTTTCAACACTCTCCTAATGGGATCAATGAAAACTGGAATGATCCCCCAAAATACACACGTGACAGGTGGGATGACCCATCTTTATTCCATTAGTAAAGAAGATAAAGCAAACATGATGTGTGCAGCTAGATTAAAGTTTGTGTTAGAATACTATCTTCCTTCCAAAACCTCTAAAACACTGTCAGTTTAAGTCAATATATCTGATGGAGAATAAAACATCTGCAAGAAAACAACCAAGCTCAGAGAGCACCAAGGATTCCACAGTTCAACCCTGAGCTACAAATTTTCTCCTCCATTGGAACAGAAGTTTATTGGAAAGTTAATGCTGTTTTGCATTCATTCCCTGTATAAATTTGTATCACTGAAATGCCACTGGTCTGGTCTTTATGGAACTAATTTTAAGAAAACTGATCTCTATTAAGTCCTCATGCTCCTGAATCTTTTCCAGGCTTACATACACACCATTATGTCATACTACTTCAGGAAAGAATTCCATTTAAATTAAAAATTGACAGGGATTTTTATGCATACTCTATGCTTGATACAACTTTTTGGTCTAGCAACAATTGGCTTCTTCTTTACTTATTTTCATAATTTCTGTTGCACCCAAACCCACACACTCTTGGCAGCTTGCATAAGGATATTAATCTTCTTAAACATCTTAAAAACATTCAGTTAAAAACAATCAACACATAACCGACTGCTCTAGCCTATATAAAAACTGAATACGCGCATGTCTATATCTTGAGTGGTAATATCAAATGGGTAAAGGGCAATTAGAGACTGTTGGTCCCTGAATCTGTGCCCCTGAAGGGAAGCAATAGTTCCCAAGCCCATCACAAAGGCTGAGCAGACTTCATTTGCAGTGTTCCCAGGTAACATGGATGCAAGTGTCAATATTAGTCTGATAGTGTAATGTATTGGCAACAACTGTAGCACCTCAACAGAGGTTTAGCATTGCTGAAATTTCAGCACTTATCAGTTGCACTTTCTGGGTAGTCTTCAGAAGCAAGAAAATCCCCAACCATCTCATGAAAAACAAAGTGATCCATCAGACATCTGAGATAGATCATCTTAATCTGCCCATCTTTTTTATGCAAGTCCATAGAAGTTAATATCAGGATAGCATAAATCAGGGGTCCCCAACCTATGGTCCGCAGCCCGGTCTTGGCCAGCAGGACCTGAAAACAGTTACGCATGGGGGTGCATTCCTCCCCACTTGCACTAGTGGCCCCATTTGTGGATGTGTGCAGGGCGCGAACAGGGATGCTATGGGTGCCTGCAATGTTTGCACATGTGCCACTAGCTGCCATGGGGGGGGCGTGGCTGTTCGTGCATGCACACAGCACCAGTGCATGCACGAATGGGGCTGCTAGTGCTGCACCAGTGTGCGTGGCCTTGTGTGCGTGCGCACATGCATGTGCAACAATTTTGAAGCTGCTCTCCTTCCCTCCGGTCCTCAAGCCCAGAAAGGTTGGAAACCTTTGACATAAATAAACAAAGCGGCCTTATATTGAAGCAGGAACACTGCTATAATCTAAGAGAAATCAGATCTCTAATCAATCTGTGTGGTTTTTTTCTACTGAAATACATTTTTAAATTTGTGTATACAAATAATATATACTATACAACAGAGGCCTTTTCTTAATCCCAAAATGTAATTACATAACCTTTCTGTCATTAGAGGTGACTGCTATATAAATGGCATTTCATGTTGCTCCAAGCAGGGTATTATTCCCCATATCAATTGGCTATTTTCTTTGGTCAGTATTTTCCGTATTATTAGAAATAGAGAGAGACTAACTAATGGGACAACTATCACAATAAGCATCACTGAAAGCACAAAGATAATCAAATATATAGCAACACAAGGCACTAGTACTGTAGCATACTCTATGGCTTCAACATCTTAAAGTCAGCTGCTCCTTTCTGTTTAAAATAGTTTGAAATAATATATCCTATAGGTCAGAGGTCCCCCACCTTTTGGGCATCAGGGACTAGTTCCATGGAGAAAGGTTTTTCCATGGACCGGAGAGTGTGTGGTTTTGAGTGCTGCCTGCATCCCACGGATAGAGCTTTGCTTGTTTGTGTGGACCAGTTGCTGACATGCTGTGGCTCAATACCAGTCCACGGACAGGGGGTTGGAGACCCCTGCAATAGGTTAATCTGTACAATGCAAATAATAGGAAGATCCCAGGCGCAAGAGCAGGGGATTAATAGAAATGGACTGATTTTATAAAGTGCATAATAAGTGATATGTCAATTGCAATGCATCTCTGTCTATGCTAATTGTTATGGGGTCAGAAAGCAATTACAATTAATTAATGTCAGAATAACAGTTTGCTTATCAAATATCAACAGCTTCTCAGAAGGTCTGCCAACTGAACAAATCCATTTATATTCCATATAAAATTAAAGCATTTTGTTTTGAGCCAAAAAAACCCAGAAAAATTAATGTATTTTCACTTGCCCCCAAACATGATTCAACTGTAAATTATAATTGTTCTAAAAAGAGAAGCAATTGTATTTAGAAGCCAATGATCACAATTATTTTATACCTTAGTTCTGATCTCCAATTGGCTCCAGTTTACTTCTGTTTCCTTTCCAAGATTAAAAACATAACTAAAAGCTTTTAATTAATTTTAAAAATCAAAACTTTAAAATAAAATTATTTAAAATAAAAGCATTGTAAAAATCAAAATGCCAGTCCAAATACATATTGCTAATGAGCAAGAAATCAGAGTTACCATCCATTTTTCCTGTTCAGATGAAACAAAGGCTAAATTTTTTCTTAATGCTCCATTTATAGGGGATATGATTTACTTATTTTTAAAATCTGCATACCGCTGAATCTTTACAACTCATCAAAAGACAAAATATAATAAGAACTATTATAATACTTAATTTAAAAGAAGACATCCAAGCAGTGTCAATCTTAAATATTCCCTGAAAACAGGAAAATAGGGTCTTCAAAATCTTCTGCAAGGTCAACATGAGGCGTCAACCTAGTTATTAGAGAAAGGATATTTCATAATATAGACTCAATGGAAAAAATGAGCCTTGTAGCTCACTTTTTCCACTTCATCTCAAAGATAGAAATAAATAAAATTGGACATGCCTATTCTGTTCACCTTTTCTTTTCTGAAGTTCAAAAACGGAATGAAGAAATTATGGTAAATCATTACCATACTGCAAACCTGATGTAGCTTCCCCATCCTCTTTGTTTTTCAGGGCAAAAGGCAGGAGTAGTAGTAGAAAGAAAATGGATCTAAAATACTGTATAATAGTTCTGCTGAGTGCATTGACCAGTAAACTTTCTGGACTGGCATTTTGAAATGATGGCAATGTTGCATTTTGTTAAGTCATGTTGAGTTTTTTTCAGGAGACAAGATGGACTAAAATATAACATATTTTACAAACACATTTAGGCAACATTGATGATGATGATGATAGAATGCGTTTTGACACAATACAAAGGCTACCTGTGCTTCTGGCATAAACTTTCTGGAAGGAAATGAGAAGACACAACAGTTGCAAACAATCACATCAGTGACTTAGTTTACTGGGGGGGGGGGAAGCAATAACAGGATTTTCCTCCCCTAAGTTATCAAACAACTTGGCAGTCTCAAATTTAATTAAAAACTTTTCAATTAATCTGAAGCAATTTGGGAAGAACTACAAAGATCACTTTGGAAAAACTATGCAGTGATTGTTATATAAAAAAAGTGAAAATACAGGCTTTAAGCCCAAGAAACAAGGAAAACATTAAAAGAAATTCAGACAGGCTTTGGCCTAACTCACTGGGATACAAGAGGAAAAAAGGGAAAATGCAGCTGACCTTTCAAGATTCTGTTTACCTTAGTTTATATCACTAGAGTTCCAGTCAAACTTGTAGAATTAGTTTCCTGGTTTGGTTTACATCAAAAACTGACACAACAGGACTAAGACCAAAGGGATCATCTCATTGTGCCTAAAGAAATGTGGTATAACTGGTTTATGGTACAAGCTTAAATTGCACAACTCTAGCACTGCGATTTGTGAAAACTTTGGTGCACTTTCATAATCTGTCTGTAACAATATTAGGGAACAGAGTACTTTTACTAGATATAAGAAAATACAAAAACTTTTTTTTTTTTTGGATGGCAGGGTAAGTTCCTTAAAGGTATGTTCCCTCAGTAATGTGATTTTCTATGAGCACTGTCATTGCAAAGATCAAGAGAAGGACTAGCAATAAAAAAAAAAAAATGCAGTCAGTTGGAGCTTTGTGTAGTTCAGCAATGGAGAAAAAGGCCTGCTTCACTTCTTCTCAATGGGATATGAAACTGTAGCCTAAAATATCTGGAGATCAACCAATTAGGCAAGATTCACCTAAATTGTGACTCTGTATGTAGAATGAAGGGGTTCCATTAGAACTCAATGATCTTGATCCAGACAATAAAAGGAAGAAGAAGAAGAAGAAGAAGAAGAAGAAGAAGAAGAAGAAGAAGAAGAAGAAGAAGAAGAAGAAGAAGAAGAGGAGGAGGAGGAGGCGGAGGGGAGGGGGGAAGGGGAAGGGGAAGGGGAGGGGGAAGGGGGAGGGGAGGGGGAGGGGAGGAGAGGAGGAGGAAGAGGAGAAGAAGAAGAAGAAGAAGGAGGAGGAGGAGGTGGAGGAGGAAGAAGAGGAAGAGGAAGGAAGAGGAGAAGGAGGAGGAGGAGGAGAAGAAGAAGAAGGAGGAGGAGGAGGAGGAGGAGAGGAAGAAGAAGAAGCAGCAACAAGGAACAAGCAACAAGCAACAGCAGCTAGTTTGGAGGAAATGATTCAAGTTCACTGAAATCCAATGAGCCATGCTAAATTAATGAAAAGGGTCTACAATTTGTAAAACTGCTAGGTTCAGGCTTTTTCTATAAAAGAATAATCCTCCCTCTTTGCAAATGAACATTGTTGTCATCACTTTTTTTTTTTACCCTGGTAACACCATTTGAAACGTTGACCCATATCTACTATGTAACCTCTTACTTAGAGGTACTTCAGATTCCAGAATCTCAAAGCTCATCCATGATTTGGGAGCAAAAGTGTCCAGGGGATGAAGAGGGTACTATACTTGGCAGAGCAGAGTTATCTTGTCTTCTCTCAAGCAGAACAATCTAGTAAAACCCACATTGATACAAAAGTGGTGTTGGGTTTATGCACATGACCATAATTTTTGCAATGACAACATACCAAGTATGGTTTCTTCTTCCCCTGGACACTTTTGCTCCCAAATCATGGATGAGTTTTGAGATTCTGGAATCTGAAGTACGTATAAGTAAGAGGTTACATGGTAGGTATGGGTCAGAGTTTCAAGTGGTGTGTCCAGTGGGATGAAGAGGATATCATACTGCAAAAATTGTGGTCATGTGCATAAACTCAACGTAACACCACTTTGGTATCAATGTGGGTTTTTACTAAACTGTTCTGCTTGGCTTGAGAGATGACAAGATAACTCTATGAGAAATAAGTAAATATTCCAGCTAATTATGCCCAAGTACTGTGTCTTAGGCAAAAATTATTCACCTCAAAAGATGATGGACCTAGTATGTGTAAAAATATACATTAAAGCAATTTAATCATCCAATGTGTAGCTATTGTACCATATGGCAATCTCAAAATCAGATATTTCTCAGCTATTAAATTTCCTAATAAAAGATCTGAAACAATCCTCACTTTTTCAATACATTCAAAATCTCTTAGAGCAGTCTTTTAATTTTGCCATAAATCTTTCCCCTGGCCACAAACATTTCTTTGCTACTTTCTCCTTTACTGAAATTTAAAGCAACGTCTTACATTAAGTAATTCAGGAATAGACAATCACAGCAATATAGAGGAGAAATAAAAAAATGTTAATGTAACAGAGGTCCCTATTACATGAAACTTATTTTATTCAAATGTTTGCGGTATCATTGATTATGGATGCACTATTTCTTAAATGCTGGCAAACCCATGATTTGCAACAAAAATGCATCTTGCTAGGGCATCTCTCGTGGTTTTAATTTAAATAATATCTTTCTTCAAATGCATATAATGCAAGTCTCCAAGCATAACTTGTTTTTATTTGCTCTGATTATTGGGAAAACAAAATAATTTCAACAGTTCTTTCCAACACAATGTTCCACAATTATTTAAAATCAGCTAAACTCACCCAACAGTTTTAGTCATAAAATCCATACAATATTTGTAGATCATCTCACTAAGGAAAATAGAAATAAAATGGTAGGATTTCTAGATAATATATTTCTATTTCCATTAATAAAGATCCATTTTTAACAAAAATGTCATTCCGCTTACAAAAAAATGTAATCCTTTCTCACAGAAAGCTACTGAACTGTATCCAGAAGAAAGCTGCAAATAAAACTTCCTGTAAGTCTATTCAAATAATGGTTTAAATCATATTTCAGTTTTGTTTCCTGTGAGCCTATTTGGGTAACAGCCAATTCTGAAGGCAGTTTTCATGAACAAAAGAACAACTTTCCCAAGAGCTTCTCTAAGTCCAGACCTAGGTTTATATAGGTACTAGTGTATTTTAACTATAAAATAATATTGGCTGAAAAGCAGAATGTAAAACAGGGCTACTGGCCTTCAAAACTTTGGACTGCATCAATTAAGAGTCTTCTTTATTTAATGCCATTTAACTGTTTCATGCATTTTTACAATCCAATCAGGTAATCTTAGAATAGAGAAGTCAATAAAAAAAATAAAATAGGAAGAGGTTTTGGATACTCTAGTTCAGGGGTAGGCAACCTTGGCTCTTTTATGACTCGTGGACGTCAACTCCCAGAATTCCTGAGCCAGCATGGCTCAGCTTAGAAACCTCTCCCTTTCCCCTCAGCATGGCTGGCTCAGGAATTCTGGGAGTTGAAGTCCACGAGTCATAAAAGAGCCAAGGTTGCCTACCCCTGCTCTAGTCAACTGGCTTCGAACAGTTAGCAGAGGAACAGATCACTTATTGGACAAAACATGTGTGGCTGTCACCTATTTCCATATATATTAGTTATATCATCAAGTCTGTCTTGTCAAATGTTGCTTTTTTCGCTATTATACTTCTTGAGATTAAAAAAAACCCACCAACTAAAGCAGGCATGTCAAACTCGTAACATCACGTGACATATCAGGACTTTTTTCCCATTGCCAGCAATGGGGTGGGTGCGGTTTCGGTGTGATGCATCCGGCCTATGGGCCGGCAGTTTGACATGCCTAAACTAAAGGATATGTATCAGCAAAATCTGACACACTTGAGATATATTAAAGTATAAGGTGGTTTTACTGATTGAAAATAAGCTATAGCTCACTCTCAAAACATAAAGTATTTGTCTAAACTCTAAACTCATCAAGTAAAGCAAGCAATCATGAATTAAAATCCTTAAATTGACTAAGATTGATTAACTGAACAAAGTTTCTTTCAGGTTTAATGAAAAGGCTAAGAAAGCACAGCAATGGTTACTGCCTAATCAAGCAAATAGCTTGATTATTTTCTTTTATTGCTTTAACTGTGGTCCCATAGACAATTTGTGGCTCAAACAGTTATAATTCACTGAATTAGCTGATTTGAGCAAATCAGGAGAAAGAAGTTGTCAATGTAAAATGCTTTAAATAATAGCTTTCTTAAGAGGTTATAGAAGAAAATTTTCAAATTGTTCACATACATCAGTAGAATCTGGGGGAGAAAAAAAGCTGTATGTTATAGGTGGTTATCTACACTGACTAAATTAAGTCAATGTTTGGCTATAGATGAATTTATAAGTTAGCATCTAGAGGTATTATTCTAAGCACAAAACAGTTTTTAATTCCTTTGTTAAAAACGGGAAACTATTTTTTTCATGTTCCCATATACTTCACTGCCACCAAACTTTTAGCATATTCGGTGCGTGGGGAAAGAGGGAGGAAGAAAGGACAAGCATTAATTATATACCAGAAGCAGAATGAGAATGAAAATTGGAGAAATTCACTTCTATTTTCAAAACTGCAAGCTCAATAAAATTAAGAGCAAGTAAATATATATAAGCATAAATGTTTATTTGAAATATTTTATCCTTCTTTTTAGCCAAGAATAGGTTATGTACCTTTAGTTTATTTTTTAATGATTTGTTCCACAATTATAGCTTTTTGTTTGCTTTTTAAAATGAATATATAACAGTCCAGTGAACAATAAAACTCTAATGCCAGATTAGGTGTAAATATAGGATCGCAAATAATGCAGCTATCCTATATAACAAATATGTAACTATTGTACAAAAAAGAGCATGCTTACAGATGAAATAATTAGTGGGAGGGCATAAGAAACAACGGCACAGGCATGACAGCAAGATGGTCCAAATAATTAAAGTCTTTTGAGCGGTTTTGCATGCAAAAACAGGTATCGTATCCCTGCTGAGATATTCCTAGAGCTTTGCCTTCCTCTCAGCTGACCATTTTAACATTATAAAGATGCATGCCTTCAGCCATTTTGGCTTCTATGATTTACTTGCTGTTTTAGAACAAAAGAAATTGAAATCAATACATTTCATATTTCTAAATTATATCTTTCTGCGTTTCTCCCACTGGTATCTTTTACATCCAGATCAGCTACATCTTCACAGGAAAAAAACCCTGATCTGAATAATCATAGTAATAATTTGTAAAAAAAATGTGCAATAAATTATTTATTAGGAGTATTCATTATAAATTCTGACAGAACTAATATAAAATGCTGCACTATATTATTATTATACAGAACGCAAGTGGACATTAATAAAACTACATGCCTCATCATTAAATGTTAGTTCTAATTTGCTTTTGCCAAATGTAGGAATGAAATTAAATCCTGAAAAGATACCCTAGTTAAGAGGAATTTCTACTGTTCTTTTCCCATCTCACACACCTTATTCTCTAGCTTATCAGAAAGAAAATGCAGTACATTTTAAGAAATTTGTTTTCACCTTGCACTTTATCTTTAAAATACAGCAGCTTCCTCAAAGAGACTGTGTTGTTTTTCCCTTATTTGTGCCCAGTTCTCCTGAACTGAGTAAAGGGAATATTTTCGTTATTATTTCAGAAATATGTCCAGAGACAAAAAAGAAAAAAAAAGCCATGATAGAGTAGATGAGGGAGGTGCTTTTATCACTAAGTTACAGTGAAAATATATCCCTGAGTGGAAGCTGAGATTAATATGCCTCTTTTAGAACTCATTGAAGTCATGCTCCAATAATCTTAATCAGAAATATAGCGGATGTGAAAAAGAGGTAGCTCCTGACAAAAGGAACATACACACCCGCACACCCACACCCAGACACATCACATTTGAACTGTAAGAAAATTAACACAAAGCTTTTTATTTGCAACAGATAGCCTTATGGAACAGGGTATTGCTCCATTCCAAATAGAACCTAGCCATTTTCACCATCCTAGTCCAGAGACAGTTCACACATTTGTTTCCTCAGCAGTCGTGCCAACTTGAAAGATGGAAACAATGTCTTTGTGTTCCTATCTAAACTGTTTCATTTAAAATGAAGAATTTTTCAGCTGGAACAAGAGACATAAAAACTGGGCCCTTTCTTGCTATACAATAGGAAAATGCAAGATTTCCCAGAAATAGCGTGTGGAATCAATCTCTACTTTTAGAGACCATCCTGATGTGACTTGGAGAACATCTTTTCCCCACTCCTGTGAAACTTCAGAATTTGGAACACAGACTTTTGAGATGGAGGATATCAGATAACCCACACATGATATACTAAAGGCCATCAAACAGGTAAGGTAGTTGGGAATATTTTTACGACCTCAGGCAACCTGAGGACATGCAGTTCAGCAGAGACTTAGAAGGATTATTTTCCCTACCAAATTGCCACCAACATTGCCATAAATCTCTTTCAATACTATGGCAAGGTTAAATTAGGTAAGAGGGCTCCTTCAGCCTCTGTCTAATGTAATGGCCTAATCTGCATAGGAAGTTGAAAGTCTGTCAGAAGGAATAGAGGAATTCTAGGTTCAAAGGCAAATATCTTTGCTTCCTGCCAAAATGGCAACCTGATAACAAAGGAGGGGAAAAGACTTTGCAACATGTTATTTGCATCTCTAATTTAAAGCACTACTTAAAGAGTAATTTTTCTCTGGCTGCTACACCACAAATCGGAGGAGGAAAGGCAGATTGAATATAATGGGGAAATGCACAGAAAATGTTGTGTGCTTTGGCATTCCCAGGATCTCACTGCTTTTATCACGATTACAAGAGCAGGGTCATGCTGTCACACGGCAAGCTATGTCCTTTTGGGGCATGTGTACAGCATCCTATCACAGTCAGAAAAGGATTGGGATTTGCATGGTGACATTGTGATACTGCTTTCATCTGAGCATCCCCAGTTCTTCCCATGGCTGCTGCTGGCTGGTATATATAGGTTGGTGCGTTAGCATTACCTGAACGTTTTGCTAGTTCAACTCAGGATTATACTGTGAATTATTCTTCCAGGCAAAAATGAAGACATACATTCCTTTTACACTTCAGTATGAAACGTATTTACATGATTAAATTCTTCTCCATGACAAAAAGATAAAAAGAAGGAAGGGGGGAAACATTACATTACACAAGTTAAAATCCCTGCATTTTATAGTGTGTTGATGTATACAACCATTGCATCCCTGGAATATGACTTCTTGTGCAAGCTATTTAATATTGTTTTTGTTTGTGTATTTATTCTACAGCCACCAAATTCATAATAACAGCTCTGAGTGTAAATTTTAAACAATATTCTGGATATTCAGCCAGAAACATTCCTCCATAAGTTTTTATTACAATGACTTGCACGATTATTCTCTTTATTACCAAGCATAGTTTGGATTTTATGTGAAAGAGCCAAGTTTCAAATAAATTCCAATAAAATGCATTTTCAAAACTAGTTTGATAATTTTTACCATTGTAGTATCCTTTTATTGAAATAAATATGGTTCTACAACTTTCTCGGCATAATTCGAAAGTTCAGAAATGCCCTCATTCTATTCATCCCATTGGCGTATAAGAGATGCATTTATCTCTATTATCCAAAACAATTTCAAATGACAGAGGCTCAATTATCATTTTAGTTAATGCTGAAGGGAGATGTGTAAAATAGCACTATTATAACAGTAGCATTATATATCTATTATAATATATCATTATAATGAGATATAACCATATGGATCAGTCTTAAACAAGTGGTCCTCATTCAGCAATCATTTGAAATTATAGTAGTATTGAATCAATGGCACTTATGCCATATCCCAAACTTAATGGCTGTTGCAGAGTCCCAGAAGCCACCTGATCAAAATTTGGATGCTTGGCAGTCTGCCCACGCTTACAACTGGAGGGTTACTGCCAACATAGACCCCCACCTACCTACTTCTTTCTCCCTGTCTGCCTTTTGACCCCCTTGCACTTTGTAACTCCTGCTGTCCTGCATTCCATCATGCCCAGCTGGCCTTCACTGTCTCCTTGTTTCTGCTACTGATGAGGTATGTCCACCTTGCCATTTACAAGGAAGCTGCTGAATATATGAGCTTACTTCTGAAGGCTGCAGATGGTGATTTGCTTGCAGGATCAGGGGATGAAGGCCTCATGTGGCCAGCAGCTGTCTTGTGAAGGGTCAGGCTGGGCATACCTGGGGAAGAGCAGGAGCACGAAAAAGATGATGGTTAACTGGCGTGGCAGAGTGTAGGATGGTGAGTAGAGTTGGGTTGGAACTTCACACCATGCTGCTGTTCTGAACTGAGCCCCAGAATTCCTGGATAGCTGGGCTTTGTACAATCCCCAGGGCTGTTGCTGCTTCACACTACACTGCAGTTCAGCAGCTGCTTGCTATCCCACAAGCCAGGGTACAAGCAACCTAAAGGGCAGAAGTGTATTGGGGGGGGGGGAAGAACTGAGACTTAGGGATGAGTGGGACCAATTCAGTACATCCTCAGCTAACAACAGCAACAGTAGATGCCAAGATTCCAACTGCCAAGCAACGCGGTCACATTGAGCTTTACAACTACATTGGCAAAGGAAATTCTGGCCCCAATTGCATTTGTAGCTTGAGGACTACCTGTATTAAGACTCTGTGTATCCAAGATGGTAGAAATGAACAAGTGTGTTCTGACCAATCAAAACACTTTAATTTGAAAGTTGGTTTGTTAATCCCATTCAAAACTACCCCACCCAATGAACGTACATAGTGGAGTTTTTTTAAAAAGAAATCAGCAATTCCAGAGTCTGTTGGCTTCATAATTTCTCCTTCCACAGGGTTAGAAAAAGAGACTAATATCTATACACACTGAGAACTTGAAGTAGAGCATTTTATATTCACACCTGTCCATCCATTTATATTCCAGAAAACTGAGTTCACATGATCCTTGCCTACTTTGGTGTATAGTTTTAGAAATAATAATAATAATAACAGTAGTAATAGTAGTAGTAGTAAAGTGGGAAGGGACCCTGCAGGTCATCTAGTCCAACCCCCTGCTCAGGCAGGAAGCCCTATACCATTTCAGATAAATGGCTGTCCAGTCTCTTCTTAAAAACTCCCAGTGTTGGAGCATTCTCCGTTTCTGGAGGCAGATTCTTCCACTGGTTAATTGTTCTAACTGTCAGGAAGTTTCTCCTTAGTTCTAGGTTGTTTCTCTCCTTGATTAGTTTCCATCCGTTGCTTCTTGTCCTGTCCTCAGGTGCTTTGGAAAATAGCTTAACTCCCTCTTCTTCGTGGCAGCTCTTGAGATATTGGAACATTACTATCATGTCCCCACTTCTCTTCATTAAACTAGACATACCCAAAAGAAACCCCCAATATTTTCTTTTATATTAGCTAGATACCTAGACACATATTTATAGTGGAAATCAAGAGCCATAAACCCACAAGGGAAGGAAAGTTAGACAAAATAAAATAATAATTTCAGATCAAATCTATTTACTTTCCTGTTTAAAGGATGGTTCAATTATGTCATTCTTCTAAAACAATCTACAATCTGATCTAGCATTACATTTAAAAAAAAAATTCACAAATTGCATGTCTGAAAACTGAAAACATAAGAAGCTACTTGTATTAGGAAAATTCCTGCATTCAAACTGGTAAGGCTTGCATACTTCCTGGACTGCTGACAAAGAGGAAAGAGGGAGCTTAAAGAAAATATTGCTACATAAAATGAAACTTTGTTGAAATAAAAATGTGAGAATGATTTACAGGCACAAGAATCCATTGGCAAAGCCTCTACTATTATAATTAAATCACAATTCTTAAAGTTTAACTGCATCTTCAGCTATTGTTTTGTATGCTGGCAGGATGTTTAAAACAATTATGTTCTAAGAAAAAAATTCAGGGAGTACCAAGGTTTAAGTCCCAAAAGGCCAAAAGGAAATGAATGCTGATATGGGAATAGATAGTTTTTATAAATGCAGGTTTTATTTCTCTTTTACTTGAGATATGATGCAATATGTTTTTGCCATGTTATTGTAATTTAAAAATAATTACATATTAAGTGTATCATAATCATATCCATTTCTTTTGAAAAGCTGAGTTGTAAAGAATAGACTATTATCTATAGGGCTATATATTGTTGATTGTATGTGAACAGCTGTTAAGAATGTGGCTGCCAAACATCTGTAAACAGCTGCTCAGTCTTCCAGTTTAACACAATCCAGAACAGATTTCTTTCTAAATGACTGCCAACATGAGGTTGTTCTCAAGACATATGAGAAACCCTTATGAGAATGATTATTAAATGCTCTCCAATGATGAATAAGAATTGCCAAGTTATGTTAAAGTTTGTTTGCTTGATTAAAATTTAAAATGTGGGTGGGTGGAGTAATCTTCCCAAATACACACAGGAGCCAAAATGTTGCAGCAGTGTGGTAGTGATTCAAGTCTGCTTATCTATAGACAAGTACTTACATTGTACACGTAAGATTTTATCTTTAAACTCTAGCTCAGGGTTTTCCAACCTTAACAATTTAAGACACATGGATTTCTCTAACAGAGTTCCTCATGCTGGCTAGGAAATTCTGGGAGTTGAGGTTACATAATGCTGGGAAAAGTCAGCATTCTTGTCTGCAACGAAGTATTTGTCATGCCACACAGACAATACCAATGCTGGCAGACAAGCAATGATCTAATTCAGTGCAAGGAAACTTCATGCAGGTAAGTCCTTGACTTACAAGCATTCATTTAGCGATTATATGAAATTACAACAGCATTGAAAACAGTGACTAATGACTGTTTTCACACTTGCAACTATTGCAGCATCTCATGGTCATGTGATCAAAATCTGGGTACTTGGTAACCGGCATACACACACACACACTAACACACACACACTCATCCATTCATCCATCCATCCATCCATCCATCCATCCATCTACAGTTATACTATTCCAAGGCCATGGTGATCACATTTGTGACTTTCTGAGCCAGCTTCCAACAAGCAAAGCCAACGGGGAAAGTCAGATACACTTAACAACCACATGTTTTATTTAAAACTGGAGTGATTTGCTGAACAACTGTGGCAAAAAAAACCATTGTAAAATTGGGTACAACTCATTTAATGACTGTCTTATGTAGCAATGAAAATTCTGGGTTCAAGGACCACCTGTATAATAATAATAATAATAATAGTAATAATAATAATAATAATAATAATAATAATAATAATAATAATAATAACAACAACAACAACAACGACAACAATAAAGTTGGAAGGGACATTAGAGGTCATCTAGTCCAACCCCCTGCTCAGGCAGGAAACCCTATACCATTTCAGACAAATGACTGTCCAGTCTTTTCTTAAAAATGTCCAGTGTTGGAGCATTCACCACTTCTGGAGGCAGGTTGTTCCACTGGTTAATTGTTCTAACTGTCACGAAGTTTCTCCTTAGTTCTAGGTTGCTTCTCTCCTTGGTTGGTTTCCATCCGTTGCTTCTTGTCCTGCCTTCAGGAGCTTTGGAGAATAGCTTGACTCCCTCTTCTTTGTGGCAGCCCCTGAGATATTGCAACGCTGCTATCATGTCCTTCTCTTCATTAAACTAGACATAGCCAATTCCAGCAGCCTTTCCTTATATGCTTTAGCCTCCAGTCTCCTAGTCATCTTTGTTGCTCTTCTCTGTATCTTTCTAGAGTCACAACATCTTTTTTACATCATGGTGACCAAAACTGGATGCAGTATTCCAAGTGTGGCCTTACCAAGGCATTGTAAAGTGGTATTAATACTTCACGTAATCTTGATTCTATCTTTCTGTTAAAGCAGCCTAGCACTGTGTTGGCCTTTTTGGTAGCTGCAGCACACTGCTGGCTCATATTTAAGTGATTGTCCACTAGGACTCCGAGGTCCCTCTCACAGTTACTACTATTGAGCAAGGTACCCTCTATACTATACTTGTACATTTGGTTTTTCTTGCCTAAATGTAGAACCTTACTTTTTTCACCACTGAATTTCATTTTGTTAGATAGCACTCAGTGTTCAAGTCTGTCCAGATCCTTCTGTATCTTAAGCCTGTCTTCTGGAGTGTTGGCTATTCCTGCCAGCTTGATGTCATCTGCAAATTTGATGATTTCCCCATCTATCCCTTCATCCAAATCGTTTATGAAGATGTTGAAGAGCATAGGGCCCAGAACAGAGGCCTGGGGCACCCCAGTACACACATCCCTCATGTAGATGCGGTTCCATTGGGGACCACACGCTGAATACGGCCGGTCAGCCAGCTACGGATACATCTGTTGATGATGCTGCCTAACCCACATTTTTCTATCTTATCAAGTACTCATAGGGTGTTTGCTTCTTCAGAACAAACTGCTACTTCAAAGTATTCAAGAGAAGGAAGCTATAGCTTTCCTTCAATAAACTCTGCAGATCCTGACATGCAACAACAACAAAAAAAAAACCTCAATATTGAAAAAAACTCTGAGTAACATAGAACATCCAATAACTGCCTCAGCCATAATAATAAATAGCTAAATCCAAAAGATTTACTGCAATATATTTACTTTTTAATATTCTGTCCTTTATATTAAATAATGGTTTTAGAAAAATCTTTCATGCTTCATACCATCTTATTTACAAAGCAGTTCACATGTTCAACAGCTTCTCAGAGCTAATTTTGTTAACATCTGTTGCTTTGGATTTCACAATCATTTTTTTCAGATTACTTTAAGTAACTTATTTTCAATATATACTTATACTGTTTATGCTTCTTATAGGTAGATGACCTTTTGCCTTCTCAAATCAAAGCAACCTGTCCTTTGCTTCTTAACACCCACACACTCCTTAACATTACTTGCCACCAGGAATTTAAGACCTGACCTTCATCCCAAATTCTTGTTTGTGTTTAATTCCAACTGGGATAAACTGAACTGGAAGCTCTGTGTGTTTAGTGGACAGACTCTAATAACAGATACTTGGATTTGTAACTATTTAATTAAGGAAGGGCCAACTTGAGATAATGCAACCATAGCAAGAACAAAACACCTGCTTCAAAAGATTGCCAGGGGCTAAGAAAGTTGAAAGTCAATGATGTATGTAGACTCTGGAGATGCTGGTGAACTAGACAGGAGCAAAGAGACGAAAAATGGTGACTCAAATAGCAACCATATCAGCTGCAGAATCAAACATGAACTTAGAATTGTAAGATTTTTACACATTTGCCGAACTTAGCTAGCCTTCCTTCTGCTCAGAATATATTTTTTATTAGGTCATCCTAATAAAATGCCTCCAAAAGCAAGTTCATCAGTGCAGCATGGAATTGTCACAATTCCTGCTCATTGTTCAAGAAGAAGGCAGGGCACTCAACAGGGTTAATAGTTACATCATCATTACATCTGACCCATTCAAAACATTTTTCACTCTTTTTCCAAAGTCAGGAACACACTTTGCACACACTGAGTTCTCACCTTCTATGCATGAAGATTTCCCTTGTATATTACAGGTGGTCTTCAACTTATGACCACAATTGTGTCCTCAATTTTTATTGCTAAGCAAGGTGAATGAGTTGCACCCAATTTTGTTACATTTTTTCGCCATTGTTATTAAGTGAATTTACTTCCGTCATTGGCTTTGCTTGAAATAAGCTAGCTAGCTGATGTGGTCACAAATGTTGATTACATGATCCTAGGACACCACAACCGTCATAAATTCATGCCGGTTACTAAGCACCTGAATTCTGATCACATGACTATGGGATTCTGAAGCAGTTTTAACTGTGAGGATTGGTTGTAAGTCACTATTTTTCAGTAACTTTGAATGGTTGCTAAAGCATGGTTGTAAGTTGAGGACTATCTGTATATTATTCATTCAAATTCAGGCAAATAACACATTCACTAGCACATATCAGCAGGAAATATGAATGGTATTTTGAATAAACAGTTCTAGGAAATATTTTAATTCTGTTAAGTACATTTTTAAGTTCTCAAACAGCATGGGTTGCAGGATTCACCAAAGGAATAATAGAAAGAATTGGAAAGGACCTTGGAGATCTTCTAAACCAGGCATGTCAAACTGCCAGCCCTCAGGATGGATGCGTCATGGTGAAACCGCGCCCACCCCATTGCCGGTAATGGGGAAAAAATCCCAATACATTACGTGATGTAATGTGACATTGCGAATTTGACATGCCTGTTCTAGACCAACTATTTCAGGCGAATGATTGTCCAATCTCTTCTTAAAAACCTCCAGTGTCAGAGCACCCACAAGTTCTGGAGGCAAGTCATACCACTAATTAATTTTGGAAACTATCTGTGATTAATTAGGGAGAAACCATAGGAAAATGTATCAGAATAGTAAGAATATGCCACAATATCAAACCAGTGGAATCAATAATCATATGCTACACTCAATAAGAGCTGATTAAGACCAAGCTGGTTTCCTCTGTCTACAAATGACATCATTGTTTCTTCTGCCTTGCCCTTTCTCCATTTTACCTCTCTTTGCCATGTAATCATACAGCCACTTTTGACATTAAGTTTTTTTAAAAACAGAAGATTATCACAGATAAAGGTGATGTATCTTTTCTAACATAAACCTTTAAAAAAACTGAAATGAGCCATTATGATTCAACATAAACATTTAAAAATACTGGAATGAGACATCACGATCCAGAAACAAAGTTTGGCTCCTAACGGTTCTGTGAATCACTTTTGATTCCAATAGAAAGGAACAAAGTTATTGACTAAGTTTAAAATCCTGACAGCTGCGAGAGAAGAGGGCTAAGAAAGTCTTCTGCCTTAAAGAAGAATTGGTGCCAGCCGGAAGAGACATATCATCCAAAATGGAACAAGGATCTCAGTCAAAACTGAATCAAAAGATTCCTTTGTTCATAGCGTTTTTGCACTCTGATATATGTGATATCCCTAATTCTATCTCTATCAACAATCACATAATTACCAAGCTATCAACAACTGCATCAATCCAACATGTTTTATTAATACAATGTTTTGACTTAGTGTTATGTTTGAAATAGCAAGCAATATACACCTTCCACCTCATTATCTTTTACTCCAAAATAATACCAGTAAATAGTGGTGAAATGTTCTTTAGTTTTGTTTTTCGAACAACACTAAGGTGCATCTTACTGAAATATTTCAGAGCTTAAACTGTTATCAGTCCATAAAGAACCATGAATGGAAGAGTTATGCTTTCCGCTTTGTTACTCGGAAAACCATAGTACAACCAATACCGAATACTAATGTTATAAAACTATGTTTATTCCATGCCGAAGCAAAAGACAGAATAGAAAATAACACCCCTTTTAGTTTACTTTCAATAAACCCAGATGGCCTAATATCAAAAGTAGAGCAAGTTGATGAAACAAGCTTGATTTAAAACACCCTCTCAGGCCAATTTTACACATTATTTGCAAGACATTGTGATAATCTCTATCAAATTATTAAACTAAATTTATCTGTCAGAGGAAAAGCTTCTCTAAAGCTACAACACACAATTTTCTTGTTTACATCTAATCATAACATCATCTTCTCTGGGGAAAACAGTCACTGCTTCAGAGAATGGCCAAGAATTATTGGTGTGTATGAAAAATAGAGACAGGGAGGAGAAACCTTTTGTCAGCAACTTAGTACAGGATGAACACATAAGCACTTGCTATTAGAAGTCCTATGCATACCTGCTATGAATATATATAAATAAGAGAAACTAGAGTTTATGAATGTGTGAAAAACCAGCAAGATGGGAGTTACATAAAGGAAGGAAGTGGGAGCATCTGTAGAGAGTGCAATGCATATAAAAAAATAGTGAGGGTTCATTTATGCACTCATGGTGCTATCTTGACTTTTTTTTTTTTAACTTCCTCTCTGAATACTCCTGGACATGGGGCATAAAAAACAACACAGATATGTGGTTTTGCTGCAGCCTACAGCATTCTGAATCAGAGAGAAGAACAGGAAACAATAATTTGCCCCATGATGATGGAATTACTCTGATAGCTGAAAATGCAAAGCATCTGCAAACTCTCGTAATAAGAATCAAAGAGCTCAGTGAAAGATGGGACTACAACAGTGATCCTCAACCTTTCTAATGCTGTGACCCCATAATACAGTTCCCCATGTTGTGATGACCCCCAAGTGGGTGTGGCCACCAATAAGAGGGAGTAGGACAGCTAGGGAAAAGGGAAAAAAATGGCAGACAGCATGGTTTGGCGACCCCCGTGAAATGGTCATTTGACCCCAAATGGGGTCCTGATCCACAGGTTGAGAACCACTGGACTATAATTAACTATAAAGAAGACCAAACTATGACAACAGGTAGAACTATCAGCCTCAAAAAAGACAATGAAGACATTGAAGTGGTAGATAGTGTCTAGATCAACCATCAATAATAAAGAATAAGCAGTCAAAAATACACCACAGACTAAGATATTCAGATCCTAAGCGTGTTTATTCCTACGTTTATCAGAACAGAACAATTACATTTCCTGTAATTTGGACTTTGAAAAGGCAGAATTGCAAAAGTATTGATGGTTTTGAACTTGGTATTGGAGAGAACTCCATAAAATACCATGGGCCGCCAAGAAAATAAACCAATGCATCATCAAACAAATAAACCCAGAGTTCTCATTCAATGCACAGAAGACCAGACTCAAATGAGCTAACTTCAAATACATTATACGAAGACCCAAGAACACGCTAATGCTGGAAAAATGAAAGGGAAGAGAGAAAAGGCTGACCAACAGCAAATTAGATGTACCCAATTATAGTGCAAATAAAAAAACGTTGGGAGTTTTCAAAGAACACATATATAAGTTAAGGGATAGATCACCTTGCAGAATATTTATCTGGTACTAGAAGTTGAAAGCAATATAGTGGCACATTATCAACAAAAAGTAGTATATAAATATGCAAGTTAAAATTGCTATGAGTACTTTAGGATTTTTTAATCTATTTTTTAAATAATCTGTTCTTCTGTTTAAATTTTATTAGATGCCTTGAGTGTTCATCAGAGTAGAAAATATATAAATCAGTTGAAATAAGCCATCATTATTATATAAAATTATAATATCCTAATTTTTAGATGATTTAAAAAGAAGACAAGATAGAATGGTGGTGTAATAACTTACAAAAAATATACCCCTCAAATCTCATTTGGATATTACCAAATATAATAAACATACAGAGGCTAGTACAAGCGCAGATGTGGTCCAATCTCCAACTAGAATGGGAGAAGTGAAAAGGAGGGCAAGCATAGAATCCTTGCACACAGGAAACAATGCATATCTTACCTCCCCCAGAATCCTGAAAATGAAGTCAGTCATGCAAGATTCTTGTAAATAGGCATGCAGCAATAAAGTAACAACCTTGATGGGCTCACGTCATTCTGGTTATTTGTGCCTGACAGCATCGTGAGTATTGGGCAGGCCTTCTGTGCATGATGTTCCTTCTGCTTTGGTGGAGTTTTACATTTTGTTTACTGAGTCATAATAAAAAATATTGTCTTGACACACTGGACTTGCTTCTCTGTAGCTGAGATCTAGAGAGATGAGACACTTTTTCCTGGTTATTCAGCCTAAATACCTATAACTGGGCCAGTATAAATAATGCTTTAAAAGGCTGACTACATGCAACCATCACATATTGCAGCCTGGATTTCTACAATATTTCAAGAATTCAAGAAACTCAGTTCCTATTATAGAAAAGTCCATAATATATTTATTCATCTTATTACATTCTTCCCACAAGAAATTAAAAATGGTTGCTATTTTATGCCACTTATTTTATCCTTCAGTAACTTAGTAAGCAAATTAAATAAGGTCTAGATCAGGGGACCCCAACCCTCAGTCTATGGACTGGTAGCGGCTACGACATGCCAGCAACCGGGCCGCACAAACAAGCAAAGCCCATCTGCAGGAAGCAGGCAGCACATAAAACCACGCCCCTTCCAATCCGCAGAAAAAACTCTCCACGTAACCGGTCCCTGGTGCCCAAAAGGTTGGGGATCTCTGATTTAGATGCTTACACAGCAACTATAGATTGTTTTGTTAATGTGACTGAGAACATAATGGTTTATTCAACAAATCATGTTTTTTTAAAAAAAGAACCCACCCAATAATTGACCCAATTTCATAGATGAGTGATTTGAATTTGGGTTTCCCTGGTCTGATATTAATATAATAATTGTATTATTAGCTACAAACAGCTCTCTCTGTATGCATTTCTTTTACACATAGTTAGAAAACAGAAATTACTATTTTTATTGATCTAAGTTGGCTAGGTACCATTTCAATAGTTTCTCAATTGCAGATGCTTTATTTTTGCTGCAGAGAATTCTTTAACATTCTTTTATCAAAATTCTGTAAATACTGTAGCTCATTCAGTTATTGTGTGCCATCCTTGACTATGCTAAGAATATAGTTTTTAATATTGGCATTGTTTTCAACAGAAAGTCTTGTAAATAGAATAAATTGGGGGTTATATTGATATGCATACAACCCTTATTTTAGACATGAAAAAAGCCTCCCTTTTTACGATCTTGTATGTAATCCCTTAATTCAGAGTAAAGTCAGAGCAACTGGATGGAACTGAGCATTTACTGGTCGGATGCCCTTCCTGACACCACATGGAGTTCTTTGAACTCTCAACTTGAGAGATGAGCATCTTCACCACTAGGCCACCATGCCAATCACATATTTTAGACATCCTCAGAGTCAAAGTATAAAGGCCACTGTAAACTGAGATTCTGCAATTGATATATGGGAGTAGGAAGAACTACAATGAATCTCATGGACGTCTTATTTCTTTCAAGTTTTAAAGACATACAGAAATACTAATTGCAAATTATAAAAAAATACTCATATCTGATAAATTTATTTAATTACTTGTATCCCACCTTTATTATTTCTACAAATAACACAACCCAGAGGATATATCTAGGATCTCAAATCAAAGTATTTTAACTTATTGTTATCTAAATTTAAGATATAAGGAAGCAAATGATAACCAGTTCTGAAACAACCTGATCTCAACCAGCTGGGCACCATTTTTAGATCACAAACTTTTTTATATGATAAAAATCTACTCCACATTAAGCAACCATAGCATGACAGCCTTATCTGCATTCACATAAACCTGGAAAATAGCACTCACAATAAAACAAAGCTGACATTAACACCACCCAATGTATTTCATTTGCAGCTTCAATTTGCTTGTTTAAAGCAAAATAGACATAAAATTCTTTTTACCCAGATTTATCTGCCCTTGAGTTTTTCCTATATCCCGGATTGTGCAACGTATACAACATGTTGTTCTTAATATTATTTAAATAAGGATCCCAGTACAATAAATTCTGAAGTGGAGACTGCAATCAAGCCTGTAAAAAGAAACAGGATTTTTCTACCAGCATTTGATTGCCATGTACAAATCTGGGACTGCTTAAATCCCATTCACATGCATGCAACACCCATTTAATTAGACCTTTCATCCTGTTGATGCACACACAAAGTATGTATCCTTGTTCATACTCTACCATGGTGGATCAAACCACTATCATTAACAAAATGTATAACCTGGGCAAAAAGCCAATGCACATAGACCACAGCAAAGTATACTTTCAGAAAAAGAGCTTTTTTATAAGAAAGCAACTAAATACAATTACATTTTCTTTCTAATCTTTCTTTTTTCTTACCAAGTTTCTACAGAACACTTTTTTTTAAAAAAACAACCTGTGTTTAGTGTTTTTAACAAAAAACAAAATGATAGAATCATATAACGAAACCTATCAGACTTCTGGGTTATAGAGAATAATGAATGTATTTTGCAAACAGAAATCCTAATATTTTACTCTTAAGAAATTAGACTGGAAAAATCTCTTCCTGCAGATTTGGGGAACTGATGATGATCTGAATAGAAAGTACAATTTACTTTTTTATTTATATATGTATGCTCATGGCCCAATTACAAATATATTTAAAATTCTTACTAAATTATGCGTTCTCTTCATTTTCTTTAAAAAAGAGAAAAGTAATCATTAAATACTATAGTGAAAATGTATCAGTGGGAAGTGGAGGCATATATTGATTTACCATAGTTATTTACACATCAATACAAATAAGTTAAAGGAGGTCATTAATTTGCACAAATGTATATATTCTTTCGCATTTAAATATGTATTTTCAAAAGAGAAATGAAATTCAAGCTTACTTTAACCAACTGACCTTCAAACTCATTTTTTAAATATTCATGTTCTGAAAGACAACTTCAAATTCCCCAGACTCTCTTTTTTGGTTCTTTATCTTTAATTTGAAATTGGACAAAATTGCTCTTCAGAGAATGACTAAGATGACACAAGGCCTCTCTATTTATTATTCATCAAAATTATTCACATATATACTTTCAGGCAGGGCTTTTTTTCTCAGAGAACGCCCAGAACGGAGTTCTGGCACCTTTTTGGGATGGAACCTTGTAGGGTAGGCAAGGCAGGTTGTATGATGTGCGTGAGTTCCAGCACTTTTTTTTTTTTTAGAAAAAAAGCACTGCTTTTAGGATTCAAATCCTACATAGGTGTTTTTAAAATAAAATGATTAAACATCAATACAAAATAGTATTTCTATTCATTATTAACAAACAACAATTAATGGCCTTAACTTTGGAAGGAGGAGAACAAGAAAAAGAGTTCACTTGACCAAGCTTCTGTAATGGTTCTCCGCTCCCTTTCTCTCAATGGCCTCCCAGGCGAGATTTTTTATATATAGAGAGAGAGTCCTAGATATCAGTGCTCAAACTGACATGGAACTATTGGCTAAAAATAGACTTTTAAATTGATTGGCTAAGAACAAGACTATTTTCCAATTTGAAAAATAATTCTCAATGAGTTTGACATAATTTTTAATTAGGGCCTATTCTAGTGCAAGAAGATGGTAGAGGACAGGAAGGCCTGGAGGAATGTTGTCCATGGGGTCGAGATGGGTTGGACATGACTTCACAACTAACAACAACTAGTGCAAGATTTGATTTGTTGGACTCCATGGGCAAATATGGGTGCTTCCATGACTTGCCATATCATGCATTTTTTGTTGACTGTCAATTATATGCACCTCCTCTTTTGTCGGCATAGATACTTATCATTCCTATTGGAAAGTACAGCAGACTTGAATTACAGATTGTCTTATTTCTCCTGAGCTCTAATGCATACACTTTAAGCCAAGAGTGTCAAACTGCCGGCCCGTGGGCCAGATGCATCATCCGGAAGCTGCGCCCACCCCATTGCCAGTAATGGCAAAACCGTCCCAATACATTGCGTGACGTCATGTAATGTCGCGAGTTTGACATGTCTGCTGTAAGCAGCAGTGCTAAGTTTGTAATTAAAATAGTTGAGCTAAGAACAAATTGAGGTACCTGTTAAGGGAGATGCATTTATCTGATTGCTTGTTCCTTGTACTACCACATATGTATTTTATAATTATATTTTATCCCAGAATCAGATTATGTATTTTATTTTTAATCAGTTAATAAATTATTCTATTCAGTAATTTTTCTCCTTCTCTCCTGGGACTACTTTCAATCTGTTAATTAGTGGCAATGGCTTTAGGAAAGGCATAAAAGAGTAAGTCCAGCTAGAACTGGCCCGAGATACATCAAATATACAATATTCATTGAGATGAACATACTGTAGGCTCAGATAAACAAACAGAAGGGAACAGGGAAACACAAAAATATTTCTCTGCAAGTCACTTCCTGTTTGTTTTCAAGAATAGCTGAAATTTACTGTCACGACTTTTACTGTCTTCTCTCATTTGTAAAATCAGTTGGGGGGGTTGCATAATGCCTTGCTTGCAAACCTTATAAAAGTAGATCTGTGCCATTTCATTTATTTTTTTATTTAAAACATTTAAAACTTTGTCATTCCTTGTTCTTTGATACTAGTACCATGTGCAATATACACCCTCCACTATCTGCCTCCTCTCTTTAATCCAATGTTCACCTTGTTGCCTATTTGTTATGTCCCATTTTAGTATTTATTGGTGCAACAAATTTTAAGAAAGGCAGATTTTGCTATTATGCAGAGCAAATAATACTGTGCTGTAAATGATCATTGTTCATATATTATATCTCTGTAAATAAATAATAGGCATAATACTAAAACTGCAGAAAGCAGAATTCAAAATAGTACAATCTAATTACTTATTCTGGATTTTAGCCAGATCACTGCAACTGACATTCCTGTTCTTGTGAGATCTTTCAAAAGTGCAGTGATTTGTTACAATGCTTCACATAATTATGTAGGAATAGGAGTGAGCTTTCAAAATGTTACTTAAAAATATCTGTCATCAATTCATTAGGTATCAGAATTGCAAAATGCTGCTGTTTTAGAGATTTATCTTTACATCTTCAGCATCAGACAACAAAAAATGTGAATTGCAGCTATTGTGTAAATACAGCAGATGTGCAGAAGAGACATGCGTTATTTAAAATTTAAAAATCCCTATTTGTATTGTCAAGGTTGCTAAACAAAAAGCAGTAAACCAGTAGTCCTAGTTTATGATGTCTTTCATTCAACATGGGATTTGCCACAATAAATATTAAAACTATTTTTTATTGAATGAAATATCAAAATAAGTTTTAATTTTTTTAAAACACAATGAGTAAAATAATGAGCATTATTTTAAAAAACTAATTATGTTTCCATCAGTGTAAATTAGATACAAACCTAAAAATGTATTTAGATTATTATTGTTTCGGTTAATAGAGTGAGACATAATTAATTTATGGCTGAGTGTAGAAGAATATAATTAATTAGGTAATACTAATATGAAATTTATGAAGTGCAGCAACATGCATTCAGTTAAGGACAAACAGCACTTGAGCAATTTTTAATACTTTCAAAATCATAAGAGGGCAAAATGTCCCCCGCAGTCGATTTACAAGATTAATCTGTGGAAAGAAAATGGCAATCAAAGCTGATTCCCTAGGCTTTTTGTCTTGTAATGCCACAGAGCTATGATGAGAGTCTTGTAAAAACAAAGAAATAACAGTGTTGCTACCATAAACCCTTCTCAAGATGAGAGGTTGTGATTCTGAAAATATGGCTGCTCCTTCAACGTTTGAAATCCTTAGTGAAAAGAGAAGGCAATCAGAGTTTAAGATCTTCTCATTGATACGGGATCATAATCCAGGATTCTTCTGAGGGAGCACCAGCTTTTATTTTACAATTTATATTGTTTTTTAGTACGCTAGTAGGATTTATGTTGTTTGCTTTGCCAGTATTCTATGACTATCACTAAGTGTTGTATTTATGATTTATGATGAAGTGTTGTATTTTATGATTTATGGTGGATTCATTTTCATGTTGTTTATGATCATGATTATCACTATTACTTGTATGTACACTGACAGCCTATGCACTGGAGACAAATTCCTCGTGTGTCCAACCACACTTGGCCAATAAAGAATTCTATTATATTCTCCTTTTGCTGCTTTCTTTCCCATCACATTTTGAAGTGATTTGCTGGCTTGTAAGACCCTGAAATTTATACTTTTTTTCTAATGACCTCTTACTTAAGGGATGCTTCTTTTTTGTTTCTGCTTCATCAGTCTCTGATTTAACATTTCTCTTATAATTTGGTTATAATCCTAAAGTGCTCAGACGATCACTAGGTTATGTCTATGATGACATAAACTCAAGTAAGAACTAGAAAGTACATCATACTATATTCGTGTGCAAGCTATAGTCTTATGAAAAAGAATTAGAGTTCAATATACAATGAATATAATTTCTTGATAAGAATAGATAGAGCTTGTTTAAAATTATATTATATTTAATTTCATATGTTAATTTAAAATAAAAATATAATTAATACCCATCAACATTATTAAAGCTCAGATTTCAATGTATTATTCAGAAAAAAATGAATATATTTCATCCACAAGTAAAATATATTGAGTTTGTCTGCTCTTCTGAATAAATGAAGAATTTTGGCAAAAATTAAAAATTATGAGATAACTTCTGAAAGTATTTTATAAATATGACATACATTTCATTATATACAATTTGAAAATCCACATTAATTTGAAGTTTTTCACCTTTCAAATATTTCATAATGTTATAGTTTCATGCAGATACAATATAAGAAAAACTTTTGTTATCTACTCTGCCAATGGCATTCAATGAAAAGCTAATTTTAAGCACGTGGATTAGTCTGCTGAATAACAATATATTCTCATTTGTATGTTTCCTTAATCTTCTGTTAAATATCTTTTTCTTGATACCTATCAATACATATTTTGACAGAAACTATAAAGGGCAACTTAGAAGTTTTCAACTTTATTATGGAAAACTGGTTCATCAGTTTTCCATGATAAAGTTGAAATGAAAACTTATAAGTCAACCAGTATTCACACATAGCCTGGTCTAATTTTGCTTATTTCAGGAAACTCTTCAGTCTGATACAACAAAGCAAAAGGAAAAATTACAGAAAACAATGATATTTTTTTCTATTTGTTTGCCAAATGTGGCTTCCAAAATGATCCATGAATTTGTGTAACACCCACCTTCAAATAAATGATTTCTTCTGGAGGCATGCATAAATGTAACTTTCAGTGTATCTTCCATAAACATTTATTAAAACTTTCAGTATATTCATCATTTTTAGTTTTTCTGTTACTACCTAACAAAAATGTTCAATTTTGAAGAACTAGAAATCTAAGATTACATATAAAAACACTGGAATTCCATTAACACATGCACATCTCTATAGACATTTTCAAAGTTTATTTTACTACACATCACTCTGAAAGTGACCTGCCAGGGGGAAACAACAGCTGTAGTAGGCAGATGGCTAGTCCTACAAGTTTAGCAATTCTCAACATCATTGGGGGCTTTGCTACTGGCTTTGTTTGTAAATGCCTGATGTGGGCTTGCCCAACCAAAACTGGAGTCAGTTTTGACAGTGCTGATCAGCTTTCTTTAAAAGAAAAAGTTGATCAGAATATCCAGGGAACCATCATAAGAGTTTGAGAACCTCTAATTTGAAACATTTTTGTCTGATGAATATTGAAGTGTAGCATCAAAGACAGAAGGAAACATCTTGAGACTCTAGACCTTAATTTTTTAATCTTTAATCACTAAATTTCTTATTCATTATTATTTGTCTTTATTGTCTAAATTTCCAACTAAAAATATAGTTTCTAAACTGTGTGTTTTTAATTCTATTTTTGAGAAGTAAGTTACTTGATTTACTAAGGCAAACATTTTATTCTGATTCGTATTTGTCTGTTAAATTGAAGGCCATTTCCCTCCAGACTGTTTTGGGCAGCTGACGTTATAAAAGAATAAAAAGCAACAATAGACAAAAGAAACTCTGTCAAGACAAGACAAACTCCATATGTTGTACAAAATATATCCAACAGGAATAATGTTACATATTAATGGAATCTGGGCCATTGCTAAATTACTCTTGCGATTACGTACATATTTTCATAAATTTAATCTTAATTATTGTTCAGCTTAGAAGCCTAATTCAGGAGGGAATAAGGCTTTCTGTTTTCATTATTCATTACTCACTGACAAATAAAAATGTTTGGTGAACTACAGCAAATTACAATAAAATTCCCCATACATCTTAGTTTAGAGAGCATTGTTTAGTACTGACCTGCTTTGTGCTTAGAAAATTCCTGGTCCTCCCCCAGAACGTCTTTATTTCCTCTCAAAAGAATACAGGTAATCCTCAGCTTGAGACCACAACTGAGCCTAAAATTTCTGTTGCTAAGTGAGACATTTGTTAAGTGAGTTTTGCTCCATTTTACGACATTTCTTGTAAAAGTTGTTAAGTGAATCATTGCAATTGTTAAGTTAGTAACCTGGTTAAGTGAATCTTCCTTCCCATTGACTATGCTTGTCAGAAGGTCACAAAAGACAATCACCATAAATATGAGTCAGTTGCCAAGTGTCTGAATTTTGATCACATAACCATGGGCAAGCTGCAAGTGTGAAAAAGGATCATTTTTCAATGAAGTAACTTTAAACAGTCATTAAACAAATTGTTGTGTACCTGTAGTTTCTTATCAAAGCAGATGATTTTCAGCTATTCAAATAACAGTCTGTAGCATATAACATGAGTTTCTGGTATATTCAAATGGAACTGTATATCTATGTACCATCTGTTATTTACATTTCAATAAATATCACTTGATTTTTAATTTATAAGCCTTTATTTTGAATAAAACATCTCTCCAGATTCTTTTTTCAGCAAAAATTATTCTATGCATAACAATAAAAAGATAATTAAAATCTTCTATTATGTTTTTCTACAGTATAACCATATTTTAAAACCTTGGCACTTTAAGGTATGTGGATTTCAACTCCCAGAATTTCTCAGCCCGCTTGCCTGGCTGGAGAATTCTGGGAGTTGAAGTCCATGCATCTTAAAGTTGCCAAGGTTGAGAAACACTGTTTAGCCTTCTTCTAAATGACACATTCCAGGTGTGTTAGGCCTATAATTCCTAAATAAATTGGGAAGATGTTAAATTGGGGAAAGTTGATATAGTCTCTGAATAGAATTATGAATATAAAAAGTTGAGACAAATTGTCTCAACAGCAAGTTTAGAAAAAGAAGGGGCGTTGTCTTACCTGAACACCTTTTCTCAGCATGAGGAATGTAGAATCCACTAATGGGTTTTAGAAGTCCTCTAGCCCAGTTGCCACGCCCCTGCAGGGTCTGACCATGCCCCAGTTTCGAAAAAGGGCAAAGCCAATGATTGTGTGACGTGATGGCTCCCGAACTGCTGCCACTGACCTGACTGCTAAAGTGAACAGGGAGGGGGTGGATTCTACATTCCTCATGCTGAGAAAAGGCGTTCAGGTAAGACAACGCCCCTTCTTCAGCATGTAGAGCAGTGGTTCTTAACCTGTGGGTCAGGACCCCATTTGGGATCAAACGACAATTTCACGGGGATCGCCAAACAACGCAGTCCGCCATTTTTTCCCCTTTTCCTTAGCTGTGCTACTCCCTTTTATTCTATTGGCTTTTGAAAGCCAATAGAATAGACTCTCTTGAATAGATTCTAATTCTATTGGCTTTCAAAAGCCAATAGGAATTGTCCAGGCTGTCTCTGCCCTGCTGAGCCTGCCAAAAGTCCCATTCTGCAAACGGTGCTGCACCAGTTGAGTAGTCCTTGACTTATGACCGGTTGAGTAGTCCTCGACATACGACTGGTTGGGGGTTGTGGCATTAAAAAGGTTGAAAACCACTGATGTAGAGAAATGTAGAATCCACAAATGGGACATACCAAAGCCCATATGAGCCCACGGGTGGGATGCAGGCCAGTCAGGTGTCGCTGTTGAAATGGACCACCTGCTGTGGTCGAATGCAGCCTCTGCAGAAGCAAACTTGTCAAGCTTGTAATGACGTATGAAAGGTAAAGGGGACGACCACATCACTGCCCTACGGATATCAGCTATGGAAGCCTGAGTTTGCCATTCCGCTGGTATGGAAGCGCTACGCGTAGAGTGTGCAGTTAAGCGGCTTGGAACTGGTAAAGATTAGGCCCAGTAAGATTCAACGATACAGGCCTTAATCCACCGGGCAATAGTAGAAGAGGAGACCTTCTGTCCTTTGGAACCTGCGTGGAAAGAGACAAAGAGTGCCTCCAATTTACGAAAAGGGACAGTCCTCTTAAGGTAACGACGCAGTGCCCTGCGCACGTCCAGGGAATGCCACTGCCGCTCCTGTGCATGGGAAGGATTGGTAAAATGATTTCCTGGGCCCGGTTTGGTAAAATGATTTCCTGGGCCCGGTGAAACAATGTATTCACCTTGGGGATGAACAGGGGATCCAATCGCAATACCACTCTGTCCTGGTGGATGGCACACAGGTCTTCCCTAATAGAAAGAGCAGCCAATTCAGAAACCCGCCTTGCCGATATGATGGCCACCAGGAAGGCCACCTTATGGGATAAATAACGAAGAGAGCAAGATCTGAGAAGTTCAAAGGGTGGTCCGGTAAGAGCCTGTAGAACTCGGGGCAGCTCCCGAGAGGGGTACCGATGTACTACAGAGGGTCTGCTATTGGTGACTCCTTTGATAAAGGATCAAACCTTCGGGTGATGAGACAATGACATGGAGTTGGCACAGATGAATACCGTGGAAAGCGTGGCCACCTGCCTACGGATAATGTTGGGCGCCAAGCCCATCTCCACTCCATCCATCAAATATTCGAGAATTCTCGGAATAGTGGCAAGAGATAGACAAAACCTTGCAGTTACACCAGTCACAGAAGTTCCTCCAAGTGGCATCGTAAATCTGGTTCATCGCTGGCCGCCTTGAAACCTGAATCATAGAAATCACTCTGTGGGAGTAAGATCCCCGCATCAGAAACTGGCGTTCAGATGCCATACGGCTAATTGGAGCCACTGCGGATCTGGGTGCTGTATGGCCCCTTGCATTAAAGTTATCCGCTCGAGGAATTCTCCACAGAGGAGTTACAGTGAGGTTCACGAGATCCGCAAACCATGGTCGCCTCGGCCAGTGTGTGGCCACAAAAATCAGCTCCGCTTGTTCCTGCAACAGTTTCTTGATGATGGCCGGAATCAGAGGGAGAGGTGAGAAGGCATATAGTAGGCCCTCCAGCCAGGGACTGCAGAGGGCATCTGCTCCCTCCAAAACCTGAGAGGGATACCGAGAGAGAAACCGGGGAAGTCGGGCATTTGCTGAGGACACAAACAGGTCTACTCTGGGCCAATTGAATTGATGAGTGATCTCCCGAAAGAGGCGTGGATGCAGGCACCATTCTGAATTATCTACCATGGATTGACTCAGAAAATCCGGCTGTCAGTTCTCCACCCCCGATATTTGCTCCGCTCTTAGGAACAGAAGATTTTTCTCTGCCCATGACCCCAGTAGCCGGGCCTCGGACATCAGAGCCCGAGATCGGGTTCCGCCCTGCCTTTTTACATGGGCCTTTGCCGCCACGTTGTCTGCCAGGACCAGCACGTGGCAACCCGCAACCTTTTTGCGGAAATGACAAAGTGCCAGGTGTATGGCTCTGAGTTCTAACCAATTGATACTCTGTTTGAGATCCCGTTAAGACCACCACCCCTTTTTACTTGTTCTAGGAAGGACTGCAATGGGGATGGCCAAAGCTGCGTGGGGTCGGAGCCGGTCAGCGAAGGCGTGGTGTGGGAGCTGGCTTCGGGTCGTTAAAATTGGAGAAAAAGGGGAATAATCCTCTAAGAGCCGTCTGAATCGCTCTGGTATGAGCTGATTAGCCGGTAGCACTGAGTTTGGTGGCTCGAAAAATGGCTGCCACAAGCTTGCTCCGGCAAACGCTGCCTGAATAAGCGGCTGGCCTGAATAAGGTTGAAATTGGGGGGAAAACAGCTGCTTCGCGGATAGTGTTAAGCAGACCTATTTTCTACTGGGGAGAGATTACTCCCTTCCCCTGAGAGACCATGCGTTGCCAAAATGGCGACCAGCTCTTTGTTGTCTCTCCAACGATCAGCTGAGGCTAGCTGATGAACAGCTAACTATTCGGCTTTTCTGCAATCGGCTGGGACAACAAACGAACAGCCATTCATTTTGCACCTCCCCTTCTTGGGAAAAAAAGGGCAAGAAATTGTAAAATACGACCTGATCTTGGAGCCAAGTTGAGTGTGTCCTCTTGGGCTAAAGACTAAGTTGAGACTGGGGAGAGGTCCCAGAAAGAGGGGTGTGGCAATTTGGCTGACTTAGTCTATTCGGGCAGAAGACAAGCAAAACCCATTGGTGGATTCTTGACACGTCATGCTGGAGAATTTTGTTGTTCAAAAATTATGTATGTTTAGTGTTCTTGATTCATGTTTTTGAAATTCAAATATCCATCATTGTCTAAAGCCAAAGGCTTTAACTTTTTCTCAAATCACTATTATTCCTCATTTTACCTCCCACCTGTTCAATTCCCTTCCCTAGGTTTTGTTTTCCTTTCAGACTTTCTCTTCTAATCTACTAGTCTTCTTCCTCATTTTATGTCTGCAAATGTTCGCAGTTCAGCTCCAAATTGTCAGGCTAATTGGGGAATTAAAGACCTTAGTTCTGATTGGCATCCAAATCACAGAAGGGGTGTTGTCATACCTGAAGGCCTTTTCTCAGCATGATGATGGAGAATCCACGAATGGGTTTAGACTGTCTTCCTGCCCAATTAGACTAAGTCTGACACCACGTCTCCTGCTGGGCCCTGTGCTTCCCAGACACGATGAAGGTGAAGCTATTGATGATAGTCTGATGTGTTGGCTCCCCTACCCCTAACACAGGTCCTGACAGACATAAAGGGGTGGACGTGGATTCTCCATCATCATGCTGAGAAAAGGTGTTCAGGTAAGACAACGCCCTTTCTCCAGCAATGGGATATACCAAAGCTACCCTGTCCCTATGGGAGGGAATCGGTCTGGGCCTGTGTCCCACTTAATGGCACCACTTGCTGGAGCACTCTCCGGCCGAATGAAGCTTCCGCGGAAGCAAATCTGTCCAGCTTGTAATGCCTCACGAATGGGGAAGGCGAGAATGAGGTTGCTGCCCTACAAATATCCCCAATGGATGCCTGTGATGCCCATGCTGCTGATGTTGCAGCGCTGCGGGTGGAGTGACCGGTGATATGGCTTGGAACTCATAGGGAATGCGACTGGTACGCTCTTGCAATGCATGCTTTGATCCACCTGCCTATCATTGAAGATGAGAACTTCTGCCCCATGGAAGAAGGTTGAAAGGAAATAAAGAGTGCTTCCGACTTGCGAAAGGGTGAAGTCCACTTAAGGTAATGGCGCAACGCCTTTTGAATGTCCAAGGTGTGCCATTGGCGCTCTAACACGTGGGATGGGCGAGGACAAAAATTTGGGAGAATCACCTCCTGTGATCTGTGGAACAAAGAATTTACTTTCGTATGAAGGACGGATCCAGTCAAAAGACCACCCTGTCATTGTGAAAAATGCATAGGTCCTCTCCGATAGAGAGAGCGGCTAGTTCCAAGATGCGTCTGGCTCACGTGATGGCTATGAGGAAGGCTATCTTCATGGTTAAGAACCGTAGTGGACTTCCAGTTCCGGTACACGGCAATGCCGGTCGCGTCTGGGGACTTGTCTTCAGCGCAGCTGCATTGGTAGACCCCCCAGTGGGTCGAAAGTTGCCCTGGAGGGGCAATCACCAAGGAGGCTTGCTGGTGGCCGCGGAAGAGCAGCTGCTTCTCCCGCGGCTCCAGCTATTTCCTTAGGGCCGACGGGAGCAACAATTGTCCTGCAAGATGGCCGATTATCCTGCTGCACCAGCCGAAGTCACAATTACAGCTAAGTGATATTAGACCTACTGTGGAGGATCCGGGTGAGACCCCTTTAGCCCCTCTCTTTCCCTTACTTGGTCTTTTTTTTGCCTGAACAAATTTGGGTTGAAATTATTTCCCAGTTTGGAAATGTTTTAAAGACTACACTCTATTTTCACTCATTTTGGGATACAGAAAAAAAAACAAAAACATTTTTTTTTATTAAGAGCTAATATTGGAAGAATACTTCTTTCTCCACTCTTTCCTTTAAAAGAGAGAAAAAAGGAAAAAAATGGTGTCTGGAAGTTTCTTTTTTTATTTACTGAGGAGATCCAATGGTGAAAAGTTAATGTTGCAACTATTCTTTGGATAGAAACCTGACCTTCAAAATATTCCTGGAAGAGATAAGCTGGTGCAGCTGTGGGAACTGAGGAGGTGGACACTGTTTAATTACAGCCTTCATTAATAATAATAATAATAATAATAATAATAATAATAATAATAATGAAAAGACTTTTTTTGATTACTTTTAAAATGGAGAAACTCCACTCTCATTTAAATTGCAAGCTTATACTGGAAAAGATTTATGAGGTTTCTGAAGAAATATGTGCTATAAGGAAAAGAATTACTACAGAACGAAGAGTCAATGCTACCCCAAACTTTCAAACTGACCTTCAGATTATAGCTGTTTATGCTAGAAACCAAAACATACCAGAAGAGGAATTAAAGGAAATTAAAGAGGAATTTGTTACAATGAAAGAAATCACCATAGAACTAAGAATCAGAGATTCTTCTTCAAATTTTAAAAGTGACTTTCAGATTACACTGGACTACTCTACAAACCAAAATACACTAAAAGAGGACTTCATTGAGGATACAGAGGAACTTATTTCATCCTATAAGCATCTTATCTACAGTTGTGAGGACCAGAAAAACAAAGATTGAGATTTGAACCTTTAATGCAGCGAGGCTTCAAGAATAAGAGAAATGGAGGTCCAATCCAAACGACAGGAAGCTTATTACTGCCTCAAATAACATCACAAGCAACAAAGGGAAGCGTCATTGTAGAAACCTGCTTGGCAGAAAAAAAAAGCCTAGAATAAGACTGAAAAGAGAAATTTAAAATTATATATATTGGATATAAGGCATTTTAGAACTATGGACTGAGTTAAGCATTAAGTTTTTGAATAGAAATAAGAAAAAATGGGTGATTAATGTATGAAAATTACTATATAATAGAATGAAGAAAAATGAAGAGATGTTTTAGATTGGGATTGAATTAATAATTAATTGAATGTGATGTTAATAAGATGATGTATTCTCTCTGATAATATGGATGACATTAGGTTTGATAATTTTATGGATGACATTAGGTTTGATAATTTAATTGGATGAAAACAGAACCTTGTTTAAGGGACTCAAATGATTTAAGGTTGTTATTATTTTGTTAACAAAAAAATTGATGGATTGATGGATTAGATATGTATAGGATAGATTAATTTTTATTTTAATTGGCAGATATTTGTGGAAGAAGAAATAAATAAGATTTATAATGAAATTAAAGAATTAGGACATATTTAGAAGGGATACCTGAACTGATAATGTCTGTATTTGAAGTCAAATTTAATTATGGTCTTGTAATTGCACAAAGCTTTAAAACAGGTTTAGGATTAATAGAAATTTAAGGTAGAAATAGACTAGTCTAAATATATAAGCTATTTAAGGGGAATAGAGAGGGAATATTTGATGTATTGATTGAATTATTTATATGTTTTGTTTTTGGATTTTTGATTACCCCAGCCCCATGGTGTGTCTCGAGCACTTTGTATTAATTAAAAAACCAATAAAATTTGTTTAAAAAAAAAAGAACCGTAGTGAACATGTCTTGATGGGATCAAACATTGGCAAGGTTAGGTCCTGCAAGACCTGCGGGAGTTCCCAAGAGGGATAACGATGAACCACGGGTGGTTTGGTGTTATTTGCGTTCTTGATACAGGACCGCACCATCGGACCAATGGCGTTGAATTGTCACATGTAAGAACCGTGAATAGAGCCGCTACCTGCCTGTGGATGGTATTGGGTGCCAAGCCTTTGTTGAGCCCCTCCAGTAAATACTCAAGGATTTTCAAGATGGTGATGGTCAAGAGATCGAGGTGGTTCCTTGTGCACCAGTGGCAAAAGTTCTTCCACGAGGAGTCGTAGATCTTGTTGGCTGAGGGACGTCTTGAGGCCTGAATCTGTTTGACTCTTTTGGAAATTCACCGAATTCGTACTGGAACCAGTGTTAGGTGAGCGGCCAGGGCTGCCAAGTTCTTGGTAAATACTCTTGGATCGGATGAGAGGATGAATGGTAGAGCCTTGTACTGGTAATGTGGTTTGCGTAACAGAACCTGAGGAACTATTGATAGTCGGGAAGGATGGGGACATGAAGGTATGCTTCCATGAAGTCGATAGACATTAGGAGATTGTGCCTTCTGATGCTGGCCAGAATGGACTGAAGTGTCTGCATCTTGAACCTTTTGTAGACAAGATGATAGTTTAGTCCCTTCAGGTCTAGTATTGCTCTCCATCCTCCCGACGCCTTTGGCACAACAAATAGGATGGAGTACAACCCCCTTCCCAGTTAACCAGCCGAAACTGGTTTTACAACTCTGATTTCCAGAAGGTGATGAATGGCTTCGCTCATGAGTCGTATCTTGCCCGGGTTTCTGGGAGCTGGGCAAGAAATGAAATGGGATGCAAACTCGAGGGGAAGGCTGTACTTAATAGTGTTGAGCACCCAGGTGTCTGTGGTGATGGCCTCCCATTTGCGAATTGAGTTTGCCGCCTATGGGGAGGACCGTACTGGAGTCACTTGTTTCTTCTAAAGGGATGGTTTCCCGTGCCTTGAAAGGGCCACATGGCCTGGAATTGTCGTGGCCTTGGAGTGGAGCGTTCCGATTGGTGGTCAGGCCTGGAGTGAAAAGGGCGAGGAGGCTGAGCCCACTCAGATCCTGATCCTGATCGAAATGGCAGTCTATGTGAGTATGGGTTGGACCGCCTGTCTGCCCTTCTGTTAAGGTGGGCCAACACATTACGCTTGTCCCTGTTTTCTACCAAGTAAAGGTTGAGCGCCTCTCCAAATAGTTGCCCACCTCGATAGGGGGTGGTTGCCAGGTGCCACTTTGATTTTAAGTCCGCTCGCCATTGCTTGAGCCATAGGAGCCTGCGGGCTATGATGTCAGAGGCTATGGCTCGGGATGAAAATCTGGCGGCATGTAGTGATGGGTCCGCCATGTATTCGGATGTGGCCACTAACTTACTCAGATTCTGATAAGCACGAACCTGGAATTGTCGTGGCCTTGGAGCGGAGCGTTCCGATTGGTGGTCAGGCCTGGAGTGAAAAGGGCGAGGAGGCTGAGCCCACTCAGATCCTGATCCTGATCGAAATGGCGGCCTACGTGAGTACGGGTTGGACCGCCTATCTGCCCTTCTGTTAAAGTGGGCCAACATCTTACACTTGTTCCTGTTTTCCACGAAGTAAGGGTTGAGCGCCTCTCCAAATAGTTGCCCGCCTCAATAGGGGGTGGTTGCCAGGTGCCACTTTGATTTTAAGTCCACTCGCCATTGCTTGAGCCATAGGAGCCTGCGGGCCATGATGTCAGAGGCGATGGCTCGGGATGAAAATCTGGCGGCGTGTAATGATGCGTCCGCCATGTATTCGGATGTGGCCACTAACTTACCCAGATTCTGATGAGCACGAACCTGGTCCGGGGGATCATCGCTTGGAGCTCTCGAAGCCATATAACGGAAGTCCTGACAAAGGAGGTGGAAGTGGATGCCTTCACCGACCATGCCGATGCTTGGTGAGACCTGCGTAAGGAAAACTCAGATTTTCTGTCCTCTGCTTTTCAGGTCTCAGTCATGTCTCCTGACACAGTGGAAGAAGAAAAAATTGGTGTTAGTGATTAATCAACGGTTGGAACTTCCAAGAGTTCCGACAAGGCTGGGACGAAGTTGAATAACTTTTTGTCCATTCCCCCCAGTGATGGGAGGGTGCCAGGAGTCTCCCATTGCTTTTGAATGGTGTTAAGAAAAGAGGGGGACAAGTGATATGTCTTTCCATAATTGTGGGCTCGGAGAAGAGGGGCTTTGAGTCCTGGCTGGTAGAAGGAACCAGTTGGGGTTCCTGAACATGGGAAATCTTGGCTGAGGTGGTTGCCTTCAGTAGAAGTGACTTAAACAATCTTGGGTTAAATAGACCAACGAAAGGAGAGGGGTCCGGAGCAGACTCCTCATCTTCAGATAATTGGATGTCCATTGACCCGTATTCCTCTGGACTTGAGTCTCTGTCCTGAGAGGAGTGATCGGACAATCAACCTTCCTAATACCACGACCCTTTAATACAGTTCCTCATATTGTGGTGACCCCAACCATAAAATTATTTTCGTTGCTACTTCATAACTGTAATTTTGCTACTGTTATGAATCATAATGTAAATACCTGATATGCAGGATGTATTTTCATTGTTACAAATTGAACATAATTAAAACATTATACGTAATTATATATTGTGAAATATTTATTTCTAATTACAAATAAATGAAATTTTGTCTTGAAACATGGTGTAGCATGGGTAACAGTCTTAATATAACAACAGTAAACTACATTGCTACATTTTGCGACAGTATGCTTAAAAAGCCAACATCAGTGCGAAGGTTGAGATTGCTTCTTTCTCACCAGATCAGAAATTCTCGGGGCAGTCTTTGCAAGAGCACAACGAAGATCATCTTCCACAACAAGTCTACTTCTGTATTTAGACTTGATAACCAACAAGTTGGAAAACCCTGTTTCACAAAGATATGTTGTTGGAAATGGAATGTTCCTTGCTTTGGAAAATAAATTGACCCTCTCTTCTGCGGCAGCCCATTAAATACTGGAATACTGCTATCATGTCTCCCACAAATCCTTCTTTTCTCTAGACTAGCCAAACCCAAATTCTGCAACTAAGTTTCAACATCTTTTTTGTAGTGTGATGACCAAAACTGGATGCAGTATTTCAGGTGAGGTCCCAACTCAGAAAATTCAGACACCAGTCTTGCCACCCCTCTCTCGCAGCCCTGGTGGGGAATAGGTGGGGCGGCTACCACTTTCCACCTCGTGCTGAACAAAGGATCCGGGGATGGATTTTAACGAAAGGACGGGTCAAAAGAACAGAAAGAGGAGGGGGAGTTTGATGCTGTTATCTTGGAATCCACAGTGGCCCCTCCCGATAGCCGATTCACTCTTTGAAACTACTCAAAGCGGGTTCGGCTGGCTTCGCATACAAAACCTGATTCTTTTTGCTCATGATCGAGGATTGAAGAGACAGCAGCTCCAATCACTCATCCATTTTGCTTCTGCACATGTCACGTGGGAGCTACTCTTAGTGACTTCCTTTCCCTGCTTGCCAATGGTTGCATCCATCTTGGCTTCAGGGCAGGAGCTGCGGCTGCCTGGGTGCCTAATTTAAAGAGAGTGCCACCTCAGTGCTAAATGGAGACGGAACTGAAGGGGTGGAAAGAAGAAGATGGTGTCCGAGAGCACCAAGTTAGGTGGGTAAGAGAGGATGATTAGTGGGAGGCTAAAATGGGTCTACACTGCTTTCTACACAGTAGCTGCTCTCTACACATGTAACTGGTCCGCATAAGTACATCCGCCTGGAGACGGATAGAGGAGCGGTGTCATGGTTCCTAAGACCATCGGAAATATGTGTTTTCTGATGGTCTTAGGCGACCCCTGTGAAAGGGTCATTCAACCCCCCAAAGGGGTTGCGACCCACAGGTTGAGAACCGCTGGTCTAAACGCATTTGTGGATTCTCCATCCTCATGCTGGAGAAGGGCATTGTACCCAGTGCTTTTTTATTCAGTTTAAATTCTCATCTTCTATATTTAAAGTGGCTGCTTTCTTGAATAACTGAATCCTGTCTTTGTAGATCCTTGCTATTCCTAGCTCACAATCCATTTTTTTTCTTCCATAATGTATCAGCCAACAACTCCCAGAGAGGTATAGGTTAATTCAATATATAGGTTAAAACAATACAAATAATCCTTGATTTATTACCAGAATTGGGACTAGAACTTCTATTGCAGGGGTATCAAACTGCCGGCCCGCGGACCAGACGCATCACGTGGAAGCCGCGCCCACCCCATTGCCAGCAATGGCAAAACCAGCCCGATACGTTGCGCGACTTCACAAGTTTGACATGTCTGTTCTATTGTTAACCAAGACACTCATTAAATGAGTCACACTCAATTTTACAAGTTTTGCCACAATCACATGGTCATTAAGAGAATCCAGCTTGCCCCATAGATTTTGCCTATCAGAAGACAGCTGGGAAGGCAATGGAGATGCTGCAACAGTTTTAATTATAAGGACCACCTATATATCAAAAATCACTTTTTCATATTAACATAAATTTAAACAGTTACTAAATGAACGGTCATATGTTGAGAACTACCTGCAAGCTGCTAGCAACTGCCTTCTAAGCCAGTGGTTCTCAACTTTTTTAATGCCGCAACCCCCAACCAGTCGTATGTCGAGGACTACTCAACCGGTCGTAAGTCGAGGACTACTCAACTGGTGCAGTACCCTTTGCAGAATGGGGCTTTTGGAGGGTTCAGCAGGGCAGAGACAGCCTGGACAATTCCTATTGGCTTTTGAAAGCCAATAGAATTAGACTCTATTCAAGAGAGTCTATACTATTGGCTTTCAAAAGCCAATAGAATAAAAGGGAGTAGCACAGCTAAGGAAAAGGGGGGAAAAATGGCGGACTGCGTTGTTTGGCGACCCCCGTGAAATGATTGTTCGACCCCAAATGGGGTCCTGACCCACAGGTTCAGAACCACTGTTCTAAACTGTCATGGCTGTTCAAAGGGAAGGAATACATATTAGAGTTCTTCCTTCCAAGATTTAGCTTATATTTTTACAGTTAGTCAAGCAATGCCTCATCTTCTTCAATAATAACTCCTATATCCCTTAAGATGCTATAAATAATCCTTTCTGAACATGACTTTGTGAAATACATTAACACTACCAATTATCCCTCACAAGTCCTTGCTCATTAAACCACTGTCATGAAATATTTTTGGAATATCCCTTGTCTAAAGCACTTCACTGACAAACTAAAAATTAAACGCCCCACTGTGGCCAACATTCCAATTGTCTTAGATATTAGTTATGCCTATTAAGCTTCATTTACCTCAAAGGCAAATATAAGGGGTCAAAGTGGATGAAAGAAACAGGAAGGGAATAAAACTCTATATAATTCAGAAATTGTAACATTAAAAGATTTATCACTGTTTGTGTGCTATAATAACATTAATCAGAGCAAAGAGACTTTTTTAGTCACTGAACAATTTTATACATATATCCAAGTTTGCTGTTTCACCTTATCATGACAAGAGAACATATTAATTAAACATATTCATTACTAACCTCAGCTTCTTGTCTTAATCTTAGCTTCAGAATGCCAAAATCACATGAGATAATATGTGTGATGACACCTATATGCCTCTAAGAAAGCAGAACAGGACATACATATATTGATATATACTGTCTATTCAACGCCAATGCAAAATTTAACCAGAGTTTGCAAATCACTTTGAACTGTTTATCTCTATTTGTTATTTACATATAGGTAACCCTTCACTTACCACCATAATTTGGATTATAATTCCTATTACTAAACAATGCAGTCATTAAATTAGTCATACCCAATTTTATAACTGTTTGGGGTAGTCATTAAGTGAATTCAGCATCTGCCATTGATTTTGCTTGTCGGGTCATAAATGGCAATCCCATGATCGCAGGATCTGCAATTGTCATAAAAACATGCCAGTTGTCAAACATCTGAATTGTGATCATGTGATGCTGCAACAGTTATTAGTATGAGGACTAGCTAAGCACTTTTTTCAGCACTATCATAACTATGGTCGACAAACTAATCGTCGTTTATCGGAGACTACCTCTATATAAATATATTGTAAAGTATGTACAGTTACATTCATTCAGTGACCATTCAAACTTAGCATAATGATTAAATGATAGATACTTACAATAACCCCTTGGAGTCGTATTATTGCAATTTGGGTGCTTGGAAACCAGCTTGCAATTATGACATTGTAGTAATGGTCATGTGATCACCATATGCAACCTTTATTCTCAGCAAAGCCAATAGGAAAGCCAGCAAGAGGTTGCAAATGGCAATCACAAGACCATGAAATGATGCAATCATATAAGATTCAGCCAATGATGGAAACTGAAACTGCTAAGCCAAAATGGCCACACAATATCATACTTTATAACAACATAGCTATTACATTTCATAATTCTGAACACAGATTCTACTTCCTGTAACATATAGGTATCTCTGGAAGATATCAAGACTGCTTTCCCTGGCATCAGATTGTATCCTTTTAATAAATTAAACTACAGCATTCTGCTCACTGCACTAAAGCGAACCTACATTATTAGTATCATTTCCATAATTATACAATTATATGGATAAAATGGATGATACCTGTTCTTTATTTGCTGTTGAGTCCTGTTGCCAGTTCAAAAACCTTCCTAAACTATGTCACTGAGGAAATCAAATTTCTCAAATGCAGAGTAGAAAAGATGATTGCATAAATATCACAAATACTCTAGGATAGTGTTTCTTAAAGTGGGGCTCTGGGACACGTGGGCACTCTCCAAGAGCTCTCAGAGACACAAAATCAAAAATACTTGCCAGCCTATAATGAAAAATAATACAACCTTACAGGTCTCTCAAACTGTGAGAAGTGATAGAGCAGCAAACATGTCAATTTTAATTTTTAAGATGGTAAATACAGATAATCCTTGCTTAACAGTGGTAATTGGGACTGGCAAATCTGTTGCTAAGTGATGCTGTTGTAAATCACATAACATGATCATGCCTGTGTATGTCGGAAATTGCAATAATTCCCAGTTACTTTCGTTAAGAGAATCCTGCACATTTGCAATGCTCTGCGTTATGTGATCTTCATTTGTAATCTCCTGTTGGCTTCGCCCTTGACATTGTTTGTCAGAAGCTGGCTGTGCAGGCTATAAATGGTGATCACATGACTGTGGGACGCTGCATGACCACATAACCATGGGACATTGCATGATTATATGATTATGGGATAGAATGCAACTGGTTAGAATGCAATATTGCAGGCTGGCTCTGCCCACAGGTAGGAATTCAATTCCAACTGGTTCAAGGTTGACTCGGCTTCCCATCCTTCCAAGGTGGGTAAACAATTGCCCCATTGTTGGGGGCAATCTGCTGACTCTGTAAATCGCTTAGAGAGGGCTGTAAAGCAGTATGAAGCAATATATAAGTGCTATTGCAATTGCAATTGTCATAACACCAAGAGGGTTGCTAAGCATCCAAATCATAATCATGTGATCATAGGGACCCATGCAACTATGAAGAGCCTTGTAAATCCCCATCATTCAGCACCACTGAATCTCTGAGCAGTTGCTAAACAAGTAATCATTCAACAGGGACTACTTTTATTGATAAATATAACCCATACAAAGCTATTTTTGGAATCTCCATAATTTTTAAAAGTGGGAAATGTCTAGAGAGAAAAATGCTTAAGAAACACTGCTCTAAGTCTTTGTTGTTGTTGTTAATTGCAAAGTCGTGTCCAACCCATCGCGACCCCATGGACAACGTTTCTCCAGGTCTTCCTGTCCTCTACCATCTTCTGGAGTCCATTTAAGTTCACACCTACTGCTTCAGTGACTCCATCCAGCCATCTCATTCTCTGTCGTCCCCTTCTTCTATTGCCCTCAATCTTTCCCAGCATTAGGCCCTTCTCCAGTGAGTCCTTCCTTCTCATTAGGTGGCCAAAATATTTGAGTTTCAACTTCAGGATCTGGCCTTCTAAAGAGCAGTCGGGGTTGATCTCTTCTAGGACTGACCGGTTTGAACGCCTTGCAGTCCAAGGGACTCGCAGGAGTCTTCTCCAGCACCATAGTTCAAAGGCCTCAATTCTTTTGCGCTCAGCCTTTCTTATGGTCCAACTTTCACAGCCATACATTGCAACTGGGAAAACCATGGCCTGGACTATACGCACTTTTGTTGGCAGGGTGATGTCTCTGCTTTTTAGAATGCTGTCTAGATTTGCCATAGCTTTCCTCCCCAGGAGCAAGCGTCTTTTAATTTCTTGGCTGCAGTCCCCATCTGAGGTGATCTTTGAGCCCAGAAAAATAAAATCTGTCACTACCTCCATTTCTTCCCCATCTATTTGCCAGGAATTGAGAGGGCCGGATGCCATGATTTTGGTTTTCTTAATGTTGAGTTTCAAGCCAACTTTTGCACTCTCCTTCTTCACCCGCATCAAGAGGCTCTTTAGTTCCTCTTCACTTTCTGCCATTAGAGTGGTATCATCTGCATATCTTAGGTTGTTGATATTTCTCCCGGCAATCTTAATTCCAACTTTTGATTCATCTAGCCCTGCCTTTCTCATGATGTGCTCTGCATATAAGTTAAATAGGCAGGCGACAGTATACAGCCTTGCCGGACTCCTTTTCCAATTTTGAACCAATCAGTGGTTCCGTGTCTAATTCTCACTGTTGCTTCTTGACCCGCATATAGGTTTCTCAAGAGACAAATGAGATGGTCTGGTACTCCCATCTCTTTAAGAATTTGCCACAATTTGTTGTGATCCACACAATCAAAGGCTTTTGCTCTAAGTCTAACAGACTGAAAAGTGTTACAATTCAAACTTGTAGCCTTCATAATAATAAGATATAGTAAGATATAAATATAATGGCAATATGCTTTCAAAAATGTGGTACAAAGTATTGGAATATTTATATTTTCTTGACACTTTGATCAACTGACTCTACACCTCAGCTTCTTAGAATTCACAAGCTTAAAAGTGGTATTCCTTAATGAAATGATTTTTTCCCAACAGCATTTGTCTAATAACATATCATACATTTTCTTAAACAAAAACTAAAGATTATTAAGCAAGCAATGTCTTGAAAAGAAATGGATCTGCATGAGGAATTTTGCATGAAATTATACACATCACTAGTAAAACTAAATTAGGAAGCAATATTGGCACGAATATACTAAGGAACAATATGAAACCTGACATGGAAGGATATTAAAGATTTATGTGGGTAAAATGTTTATTCTAACACAGGGGTCACCAAGCTCCGTTCCGTGGATGGGCATCGGTCTGTGGCATGCCAGAAACCAGGCCATGCAAACAAGCGAAGTCCTATCCACAGGTAGCACGTGAAACCATGTCCCCTCTCTCCATGGAACCAGTCCCTGGTACCCAAAAGGTTGGAGCCACCGTTCTAACATATTTTTAGGGAAGCCTTTCTCATCTTAATACATTGTACATTATCCCTTAAAAAGTCACATCAACTAATACACCAGAGATAAATAGAAAAGCACCCCAGACTGCACCCCCAAAAGGAAGGCAAGTGTTGGTAATAGGAGCAAAAATCAAAGATGAGGCTGAGAACCTAACCAAAATAATTAGCCCTACTGATTACTACCCTTTCCTCCTCCTTCACACTGGGATGCATGACACAACAAAGAACCTGAGTACAATAGTGAGAGATTACAAACAACTAGGCAATAAAGTTAAGAAGCTAGGAGCACAAGTAGTGTTCTCATCAGTACTCCCAACAAAAGGCCAGCAGCCATTAAGGGAAAAAAGAATTCTAGAAATAAACCATTGGCTAAAGTGTAGGTGTCGCCAAGAAAACTTTGGTTTCCTGGACCATGGACTGCATTTCCTATGCGAAGGACTCTTGGCAAGGGATGAACTGTACCTCACGAAAAGAGGGAAAAATGTACTCAGAAAAAGACTGGCCCAACTCATCAATTTTAAACTAAAATTGAGGGGGAAGGGTGACCTATCTTTAGAATCTGTAGAACCCAAAACCAATCATAAATCCCAAGAAAACAAATCAAACAATGAGGTAGGGAGTGATGAAAAAAAAGAAAAGAAAAATTCAAACAACAATCAGGAGATGCAGGAAACATACCCAAAGACAGGCATAAAAGTCTTAAATGCTTATATACAAATGCTCAAAGCTTGGGGAACAAACAGGGCAAACTAGAAGCAATAGTATATGAGGATGGGTATGACATAGTTGGCATTACAGAAACCTAGTGGGACAAAACCCATGACTGGAATGGAGCGATGGATGAATACAAATTGTTCAAAAGAAACAGGTCTACAAAAAGAAGAGGGGGAGTTGCACTATATGTAAGAAAACATTACATATCTACAGAAATGCACATGATCCAAGATAAAATCAATCCAGAATATATATGGGTAAATATAAGAGAAAAAAAGTGACATTACCATAGGTGTATATTACAGGCCACCCAACCAATCAGAAGAAATAGATGAACTCTTTGCCAACCAGCTACCATACCACAGCAGTAATAGGAGACTTCAACTATCCAGGTATCAACTGTGAGACAAACTCTGCAGCGAACAGGAGATCAAACAAATGCCTAACCAACCTAGCCGACAACTTTGTCATCCAAAAGATGGAGGAGGGAACTAGATGTAAAGTCATACTGGACTTAATTCTAACTAATAAAGAAGAAGTGATAGAGGGAGTTGAAGTTGCCGGAACCTTGGGCGAAAGTGACCATATCATACTGGAATTTAACATAATGCAAACACTAGCAACGGAAAACAATCCAACCAGTGTCTTGAATTTCAAAAGAGCTGACTTTAACAAACTCAGAGAGAACCTAGGAAATATTCCATGGATAAAAATCCTAAGGGAGAAAATAACCCAAGAATAATGCAATCATAAAAGCTCATACCAGCACAATACCACTGAAAAAGAAAAACAAGAAATTCAAAAAGAGAATTTTGGCTGCACAAAGATCTTTCTGACGAACTGAAAGACAAAAAGGACAAATACAAAAACTGGAAAGAGAGGCACATAACTAAGGCCGATCATCAGCAGACAGCCAGAACATGCAAAGATGAAGTCAGGAAAGCAAAGACTCAGAATGAACAAAGACTTGCAACAGAAATCATGGATAATAAAAAAAATTTCTTCCAACATATTAACAACAAGAAAAAAGCCAAGGAAACTGTAGGTCCACTAAAGAGAGAAGATAGAAGGAAATAACAGGCAATAGGGAGAAAGAAGAACTGCTTAACTCATTCTTTGCATCAGTCTTCACACAAAAAGAAATTACAGCATACAACATAACAAAAAAAAAAACCACTGCAAAAGACAGATCAGAAACAAAAATTAAAACAAGCAAGAAAATGGTAAGAGAACACCTATCTCAGAACCATTGCACCACATCCTTCAAAAATCCTGGAGCAACGGGGAAGTACCTGAGGATTGGAAAAGGGCTGATTTGGTTCCCATCTTCAAGAAAGGAAAAACAACGGACCCAGGAAACTACAGACCAATCAGTTTAACATCAATACCTGGGGAAGATCCTAGAAAAGATCATCAAAAAACAGATCTGCAAACAACTAGAAGAAAACAAAGTTATAATAGTAGCCAGCATGGGTTTGTTAAAAACAGATTATGTCAAACCAATCTTATTTCATTCTTCACAAAGTGACTAAACTAATAGACCAGCGAAATACTGTGGACTTAGTATACTTAGACTTCAGTAAGGCATTTGATAAAATAGACGACAACCTACTTCTTGGTAAGCTAGAAAAATAGACAACATCACCACCAGATGGATTTGTAGCTGGCTGGCAAACTGTATTCAATGAGTAGTCCTCAATGCCAGTACATCCACATTGGGAGAAGTAAGCAGTGGGGTACCACAAGGTTCCGTCTTAGGCCCAATACTCTTCAATATCTTCATCAATGACTTAGAATACAGAGGCACAGAATCAAGATCACGTGAGGTATTAGTACAGCTTTATAAAACCCTAGTAAGACCACAACTGCAGCCAATTTTGGTCACCATATCACAAAAAAGATGTTGAGAGTTTGGAAAAAAATCAAAAAAGAATAACTAAGATGATCAAAGGCCTGGAGACTAAAACATATGAAGAACAGCTGCAGGACTTGGGTTTGGCTATCTAAAGAAAAGAAGAAATAGGGGAGACATGATAGCAATATTCCAGTATTTGAGGGGCCGCCACAAAGAAGAGGGGGTTATTAACCAAAGCACCAGAGGGCAGGACAAGAAACAATGGTTGGAAACTGACCAAAGAGAGAAGCAACCTGGAATTAAGCAGAAACTTCCTGACAGCGAGAACAATTAACCAGTGGAATAGCTTGCCTTCAGAATTTGTGGGTGCTCCAGCACTGAAGATTTTTAAAAAGAGGCTAGACAGTCAGTTGTCTGAGATGGTATAGGTTCTCCTGCTGGACTAGATGACTGGACCTCCAAGGTTCCTTTCTATTCTACTCTACTCTACTCTACTCTAGTTATTTTTGCAGAGGCTTCAGAGATAGTCCAACACATAATGGCAAGGTGTAAGATGCAGATAGGAACAGCATATATTGAACGGCATAACCAAGTAGCTGTCATTGGATACAGGTACAAAATATGTGTACAGAATATGGTTTAGACCCTCCTAGGTCTAGATCAGTGGTTCTCAACCTTTTTAATGCCGCGACCCCCAACCGGTCGTAAGTTGAGGACTACTCAACCGGTCGTAAGTCGAGGGCTACTCAACTGGTGCAGCACCGTTTGCAGAATAGGACTTTTGGCAGGCTCAGCACAGCAGAGACAGCCTGGACAATTCCTATTGGTTTTTGAAAGCCAATAGAATTAGACTCTATTCAAGAGAGTCTATTCTATTGGCTTTCAAAAGCCAATAGAATAAAAGGGAGTAGCACAGCTAAGGAAAAGGGGGAAAAAATGGCGGATTGCGTTGTTTGGCGACCCCTGTGAAATGGTCGTTCGACCCCAAATGGGGTCCTGACCCACAGGTTGAGAACCACTGGTCTAGATGGAAAATCCCACAAAAGGTTGTGGAAAATGAAAGCTAAGATTCTATGGGATTTCCGGATCCAGACAGACAAGCAGGCAATGGCCAATGAACCAGGCATCACAGTAATAGACCAAGAGTAGATGAAGTTCCAGAAATGATAATTTGATGACTAATAGATTCCAAGTCCTCATATGTATAAATCACATTTTTTTTCTTTAAAACCCCCTCTTCTTGCCAAGATGTTGTCTAGTTGTAATCTAGCATCTGAAAAATTCCAAATATAAAAAGCATTTTAAAGAAGTGGACCAAGACTTTTAACATAAAAACACTACAGAATTCAATACTGTAAATTCTAATGCATAGGAAGAAAAATGCCATTGTTTGAATCTTACAATCTGTATTCATTTTGAACAGAAATATATGAGCTGAAAACAGAACTTGTAATAAATCATGTTATAGTTCCATAGTGATAATTTTAACGATTACCTGACCTGCTTGATACATATAATAAAAAAGGGACAGATATGGGGTTTTTTGTCCTATGCAAAGATATATTTTCAGTAATTTATTTAAGTTCTTGTGCCTCATATTTTTAGCCATTTTTACTCATCATTGCTTTAATATAACCACATTTTGACAACTATGCATTATTGTTGCCAAGTGTAAACTATCCAGGTAATTTGACAGATGAAAGGAATATAAACTTGAATAAAAATATTTGTTTTCAAACAATGACTGAAATTAAGTTCTAATTTATATTTCATTCTCAAACAAAAGCTTCAAATTTAAAAATTATTGAGGAATACAAAAATATTTTATTACTGATAATTTTATAAGGCAAAACAATGAAATTAAATCAACTGCTGTTACCAGAAATGTTAATGAATCTAAGATAATAAAAAGAATAATTTGTAGATCTGAACAGTGAAGATCATTTCCAGTATTCCAGAAATAAAGTCAGGCCCACGTTTTATCACTAGCCTTTATAGTTGAAGTCAAAATTAGAAAAGTGCATAAAATTCCTGAATGAAAAAGCTGGATCTAAATTTGCATTTTGTGGGAGACTGACACTGTTTAAAACACACCAAAAGTAGTGATAATAAGGAGGCAAGACATCCAGGAATCCGTTAAACAAATCATTCTTATTATTATTAAACATACAATTTATAGCAACCTTATTCTGTAAGGATTCTTAACAATATTACCAGACAGCGTATTTAGTGTTTGACCACCCACACTTTTGAGGCTGGCTGTTAATATATCTACCAATATATATTAGCATTATATTTCTCTGGCAAATAAAACATATTTGGCAAAGCAATAGCACTTAGACTTATATACCACTTTACAGCCCTCTCTAAGTGGTTTACAGAGTCAGCATATTACCCCCAGCAATCTAGATCCTCATTTTACCGACCTCAGAAGGATAGAAGGCTGAATCAACCTTTAGTCGGTGAGCTTCAAACTGCCAAATTGCAGTCAGCAGAAGTAGCCTGCAGTACTGCATTCTAACCACTGCGCCACCAGGCACATTTGTATTGTATTGTTTCTGAAGTTTTTGCTATGTGATCACCAACACAAAAAGGTGGGATACAAATCAAATCAAATTAAATAAACCATTAAATAAAGTAATACTAAAGCGAAAGTTCCTACTAAGGAGTGCAACATATCTTTCCAGTCCATAAACACATTTCCCATTCTTCTACTTTTGTAGCAATTCACTTTTTAAGAAATCAGGATAGTCAATATATATAATTCACTAAGCCTTCTATCAGTAAACAGACCAAGCTGGTCTTGTGAACTTATTTAGATAATATACAGCCATTCTAATTAGCAACCAATAAAATTAACTATCATTCCAAATATTCATTAAATGACAAAACTCTACACAAAACTGTAACAAGCAATGTTATAAGAATTATCATCATTGCCTTTGAAGAAATGCTACGATTATTCTTCAGTGTTAGATTGCATTGCAATAGATTTATCTTAGAATACTGATTTTAATTAGTTGGAAAAAAACACTTATTTTCTAACATATAACAACAGTGAGCAATTAAATTCCTGTGCAACAATGAAAACAGAAACATAATTTGCAAATAAACCATAACATAATCAACAAGTACCAACAATGATAAGCAAAAAATAGGTGCCTGCCTATGCAGATTACAAAAGAATAGTTCATTAAAAAGTAGAGCTTATTACTTCAAATGTAAAATATTTGACAGCATAGTAAGGCTGCAATCCATCAGATATCCCATGACATTCACAGCAAATAGGTAATCATTTCTTTGATGGTTCAGCATGTTTTAAATGCAAGCCTGTGAAACAGATGATCTTGACTGTACTGTACTTCCAAGGTACTAAAGCAAACAAACAAAACATAGCATCATAACACTGATGATATTGCTTAGTTTGGTAATGAAATGTCTGTAAGAAAACAACTAAGTTCACCACCAAGAACTCCACAAACTAACTGTATTCTCTTAGATCATCACTGGCTCTGAAGCAGGGGTGTCAAACTCAATTTCACTGAGGGCTGCATCAGCACTGCGGTTGCCTTTGGGGGGGCGGGGCATGTGTGGCCAGGGTGGGTGCAGCCTACAGGGTAGACATGGATGGAGTGGGTGTGGCCTACTGGGTGGGCATGGCCAGCTCTACACTGTTCGCGTCAAGGGTGCCTGTGGGGGCTTGGGCAGGAGTGGGATAGATCTGAGGGTCTCTGGTAGAAGGGGGTAGGACCAGGGCAAGCGCCAAGGCATGGTCCATTTCTTCATTCCTCACAAAGGGTGTCATCTCCCCAGCATGCACCCTGGAGCCGGGGTCGACACAGCAGGGGCTGGTTCCTCGCTGTTTCTAGACAGCCTTGTGGAGCTAAGACTGAATGCATTTCAGCATAGATGGCCACCATAAAATTGTACATTGGCTCCCAGCCTGAGCTAGAGCAAGGGCCAAGGCAGCGGGGCCGGTTCCCTCACTGTTTCCAGGATGGCTTTGCAGGCCACATCCGGTCCCCGGGCCTTGTGTTTGACATGTCTGCTCTAAAGGATTGACCAACATTTGCAAATTGCTATGTACAAGAGTGCTAGGGTTACAACGATGAACATTCAGCAAAAAGAATTGGTACTTTTCAGAAGTTTTTCCATCTAATTTTTTCCATCTTATTTCTACTATGTGTCACAATAAATAATACCAGACCTGCAGAAGACTACTTTCCAATGTCTAAATACCAAAATACAAACCATACTGTAACGTATTCAATAATTTGATATCCTGAGTGTTTCTACTTCTTTTAAAACCATTTTAAATTAGTGCTTTTTTTCACCTTCCAATTCTATAAAATAACTATAATGAAAAACCCTGATAAAGTTAGGCAATACTACCATGCTCAAATAAACAAGGGAACATTTCCTAATGCCCTAATATTTTAAAGTCTTCATTTTGCTAGACTGAGAGTGCCAGGAAAATACAGTAACAAAAACTACTAATCTCTTTAAAAATACCATATACAGAATAATCCCTATTCATTTTCAACCTTTTGGCAACTGTCCATTTGAGGGAATTAATCTAGATTAATTTGTTCTAGTATACATTCCTATTATTAAATGCACTTAATTTATTGCTTAAATCTTTTCCAAATAAATAGTATGCCTAAACACATTAACCTAATTCTTTCTGAGATGCTATATTATAGAAAAGTGTATTTGAACACAGGCTTAATCATTATAGGCCTAATAACCTAAAACAACCAATAATAAGGTGGAAAATGGTCTACAAGAAGATTTTGGTCCTACCTGGAACACCGTAGTAAAAGATCAAAAGAATTCTAAGTATTAGCTGAAGCCATTGCTTCAGATATTAACACTTTCTGAATAAATATGATAATAAAGGGATAAAGTAAAAATGGTTAAGTCATCCACCTCCACTACATTCAATAAATTTGAGAAGACTCCAATAAGTTTAAGTATGGAATTCTTGGAAAGACTTTTGGTAATTTCCTCCCGAAGGTTAAACTGGCATATATTTCTTTACCAGAATAAAAACATTCCTAAACACAGCAGCAGAAACGTTTAAAATGGAGATTCTGGAGATTAAATCTCCAAATTATGTTCTAATGCAAATTATTCTCTCCAATTCTCTACATGCCTTCAAAGCATCTGAGTTCAACTTCTCAGATACAATAGGTATGAACTCCTGGTCTTTGTAATCAATCTGTCCACATTGTTGACAATGACTCTGCTTTACTTATAGAAACTTATCACTTTTTGTACTTTAAACAAAATGTAAATACTGGTGGTATTCCATAAACAGAAATTATTGTGAATTGAGACAGCTGAGGAGCATTGCTTTGAACACTCAATCTCTCTTAATGAAAATCCTAAGTAACTTAAGCTTCTCTTTAATCGAAGGTTGCTACGATGACAAATAGAAATTAAAGATGAAACATTGTAAGCATGCCATATCTGTGCTGAAAAATCTGGATGACCAATGGAAAGAGGCAGTATTGACATAATTGATAATTTAGAACTTTGCAACCCAGATTTAGCCTATTATAAAGTGAAAACTGTAACATAACATTTATAGCCAGTACATAGTCAATTGGCCACAGTAATAGAATCATGCCATGCATTGTTTTAGAATATTTAAATTAAAATTACTTTAAATATAAACTCAAAATGCTTCAGATTTACAGTTTTCATCTGTCAAGCCCAACCAAATACATTCATATATCACACAATATTATCACTATTAGTAGTAGTACGGATAGCATGAGACTGTATTATACCAGTACTAAAATCTCTTGACAGCTTACAAACACAAAAATTAAACCTTAAAAGCAATTTAAAACCATGAAACTAAAATAGATCAAAATAATCAAAAATTAAATGCCTGTCCAAAACCATAATTTTAAAGTTTAAAAGCAAGCAAAGAATTTACTTTTTTCAGTTCAGAATTGATTCCAAAAAACTGGAGTAAGAATTGGAGCAAGTTGCCATGAGATAACCCTATGATAGGTATAGACACACTTCTTCAAATGAATTCAGTAATTGTGGTGAGGACAGAAACTTCTTGGGGACAAAGGTATTTTCTCAGGAAAATCTGAGCCCAAGCCAAATAACATTTCAAAGAGAACAACCAGCAAATTGTATCCCATTTGAAAACAAACTGGTAGCCTGTATGATGTTTTTAGGACAATTCTTCCAGAATTTTGTGCAATTTGAAACCTACAGAGGCAATTTTATATTTACATTACTTTAGGTTATTTCCTTCTAAAAGTAAAGGTATTGACCAAAAGTGAAAGATGATGATTCTGGCTTCAATCTAAGAAATCAAAGGAACATTCTCAAACTAAATACTAGTTTCTGAAAACAAGTCTATCTATAATTTATTTTGGGTTTTTTTTCAGCCAGCCTTTATTATTTTTACAAATAACTTAAGGTGATGAATATACCCAAACCTCCTTCCTCCTACTATTTTTCACACAACAACCCTATGACATGAGTTGGACTTAGAGAGAATGACTCAGTCACCCAGCTTGGTTTCACAGCTAAGGTGGGATAAAGCAGTTTCCTGATTTCTAGCTTGGTGCCTTAATCACTCGATCAAATTGGCTCTATAACAGAGAGATACATTAACTGCCACCTCTACAATTAGTTCTACTCTTATTTGAATTTAGTTTTAGTTTATTTGCTCTCATACGGCCAATTAACAATAGCAAAACAGTATTAGTGTTTAACATAAAAATGTTACTGAGAGATTGTGTGACTAGAGCAATTTAAAGCAGTGCTCCTATTTCCAAATGTCCAGAACAATTCAAATGGATAGATATCATAGTTGATGGTATCAAAAATCACTGAAAATTTAGAAAGAACTAAAGGAGTTATTGTCTTAACTATCAGACAGAGATCACTCATCAGGGCAACGAAGGCAATCTTTGGCTTGTAGACTAACTTTGAAGCCAATGTGAAAAGTGTCAAGTTAATTTATGTCCTGCAGAATTATCTCATTTTTCTCATGTTTTATCTGATAGAAATACCCAAGACTTAGATTGTCAGTCCAAAAGACATATGAAAACTTGGTTATGACTGGGCAAGTAACTCCTCAAATATGAAGAAAACAATTTAAACACGTTTCACCTGTTATAACAAATCAAAATAAACAATTTTGGTCAAAAAATTAATTTCACCTTTTGATTGTAGGATCTGGAATGGTTTTATAAAAAAAATGACTGCTAGATTTTATAGCTACATAACAGTTACATTTGCCATTTATTAATTATAAAGAAAATAGAAGCCTACCCAATTCATAAATATGATTTAAAGCAGCGGTTCTCAACCTGTGGGTCGCAACCCCATTTGGGGTCGAACGACCATTTCACGGGGATCGCCAAACAACACGATCTGCCATTTTTTTTTGTCAGCCGGCGCAGGGGGCAACGCCGCGCCTGTGCGCTGCGCAGGGGCGGTGCATGGGGGCGGCACGCATGCACGCTATGCAGGGGGTGCCGCCATGCAGGGGGCGCCGCCACGCATGCGCGCCGCACAGGGGGCAGCGCATGGGGTGGCGGCGCGCAGGGGTGGTGCATGGGGGTGGCTTCGCACATGCGCGTCGCGCGGGGGGCGCCGTGCCGCCTGCTTATGACCGGGGTCGCCGTATAAAAAAGTTGAGAACCACTGATTTAAAAGGTTTATTAGCATTGAAAAGAGTTGGCAAATTGCAGTACTATAAACTCTTCTGTTGAAACTTTAATTTTATGTAATATTCCAAACTCAAGGTAATTTTCAGATAGAATATCTGCTTTCATTGTATACATTTCACTTTCTGAAATTAGAGCTGATCTAGAGAAAATTTAACGAGGAGGAAAATACTGGAATATTCTTTATCATTTTATTCCATTATTTTTATTGATTTAACTTAATGTAGCCTAGATAGTACTGTTAAAAATTGTAATTTACTTGACACCTGTTAATAAAAAATATAGTATAGCAGTAACAGAAATTATTTTAATTGGGGTTAGGGTTAGGATGAAAATAACAAAATTGCTGGATTGCTGCTTATAGCCAAGAAGCCACCAGCCTTTCAAACCACTTTAATCACAAAAGATTAAAGACTGATCTATATTTACCTATCTCTTAAACCAGACATGTCAAACTCACGACTTCACGTGACGTCGCATAACATATCAGGACAGTTTTGCCATTGCCAGCAATGGGGTGGGTGCCGCTCCTGGATGACGCATCCGGCCCGTGGGCCAGTAGTTTGACACCTCTGTCTTAGACTCTCCAAATTTTCAGATGTCACAAACTGAAACTAATCCAATCAATACAATAATTTCATAGAATCATAGAGCTGGAAGGGACTTTGGAGGTAGTCCAACCCATTGCCCAGTTTTTGAATACCACTCTTTATTATCTCTGTATCAATGGTGGCATCTATACTGGGCTGATTATGAACTGTTTTACCAACCAAAAATTTTAAAAATAATAATTCCTTAAATGCACTCTATCCATCTTTGGTGGGAAGGTAACAGTACTCCATGACATCATGTTGACCACATCACCATGGAAATGTCCTCGGACAATGGAGATGACATTACCCCGTATAGTTACTTACAACTAGCGCAGTGTTTCTCAACCTTCCTAATGCCGCGACCCTTTAATACAGTTCCTCATATTGTGGTGACCCCAACCATAAAATTATTTTCATTGCTACTTCATAACTGTAATTTTGCTGTTATGAATCGTAATGTAAATACCTGATATGCAGGATGTATTTTCATTGTTACAAATTGAACATAATTAAAACATTATACGTAATTATATATTGTGAAATATTTATTTCTAATTACAAATAAATGAAATTTTGTCTTGAAACATGGTGTAGCATGGGTAACAGTCTTAATATAACAACAGTAAACTACATTGCTACATTTTGCGACAGTATGCTTAAAAAGCCAACATCAGTGCAAAGGTTGAGATTGCTTCTTTCTCACCAGATCAGAAATTCTCGGGGCAGTCTTTGCAAGAGCACAACGAAGATCATCTTCCACAACAAGTCTACTTCTGTATTTAGACTTGATAACCAACAAGTTGGAAAACCCTGTTTCACAAAGATATGTTGTTGGAAATGGAATGTTCCTTGCTTTGGAAAATAAATTGACCCTCTCTTCTGCGGCAGCCCATTAAATACTGGAATACTGCTATCATGTCTCCCACAAGTCCTTCTTTTCTCTAGACTAGCCAAACCCAAATTCTGCAACTAAGTTTCAACATCTTTTTTGTAGTGTGATGACCAAAACTGGATGCAGTATTTCAGGTGAGGTCCCAACTCAGAAAATTCAGACACCAGTCTTGCCACCCCTCTCTCGCAGCCCTGGTGGGGAATAGGTGGGGCGGCTAGCATTTTCCACCTCGTGCTGAACAAAGGATCCAGGCATGGATTTTAAGGAAAGGATGGGTCAAAAGAACAGAAAAAGAGGAGGGGGAGTTTGATACTGTTACCTTGGAATCCACAGTGGCCCCTCCCGATAGCCGATTCGCTCTCTGAAACGACTCAAAGCTGGTTCGGCTGGCTTCGCATACAAAACCTGATTCTTTTTGCTCATGATCGAGGATTGAAGAGACAGCAACTCCAATCACTCATCCATTTTGCTTCTGCACATGTCACGTGGGAGCTGCTCTCAGTGACTTCCTTTCCCTGCTTGCCAATGGTTGCATCCATCTTGGCTTCAGGTCAGGAGGATTTTTTATTAACTGTCCAGCTGACCTGATTCCAGATTTCAACCATGGCTCTGATAGGACCAATCATAAATTCTTGTAAGACCTCTTGAAATTCCAGTTTTAAGAGTGGGCTTCCAATTCAGCCCTGGAGAGGAGAGATGCTGTCATAAATCTACCTCAAAATGGAGAGATTTCAAGCATTACCTGACTTGATTACAGTATGGAATGATATTTAAAACATGAGCTGTCACATAGAACAGTATAGTTATAAGACCACAGATACTAAAGGAAGTCATATTTGAGACATTGTTATCTTTTAAAAAATCAACAAAATAAAAAATCTAATTTTTCATCATTTGATATTATATTTAATTATGTGGGTTTTGCTGCTTTCTTTTGGACAGCAAAGGTTTGCAATTTACACATCATTGGTAGATTAGCTCCTGGATTAAATATGCATTTCATGTGGAAAAACTGAATATGTATATCAATATTGTTTTTACTTGTCTGTTCAGTGTAGTTTAAAATAGAGATGTTATGTAAGAAAATGCCTTCTCAAAGGACACCTAATTAAGTGGGGGACAAGGAAACAACACTCTTAGATAAAAATAAATGGCATGTATCCAATCCAGAGCACAAGCTGCAACCCCTGAAGAATTCTGCTTCAACTCTGTTGAACTTAAGCAAGTCCAGCTTTGGTTAGATGGAAAAAAAAAACACTAAGGTTGGGCTTTGTGGACAGGAAATAAATCTGTTACTGAAAACATTATTATATCTTTAGACACTTATAATAATTCTTAACCTTACAGCAGGAGCAGAACACAAACCATGTCAACCCAATCATTATATCTGACAGAGAAATCTCAATCCCCACAACCAGCCACAAGAGAACAACCTGTTCGATCTTTTCCAGGCCTCCTGAAATCTTGTGCAAGGATGACTGTTAGCAAGCTCAAGGAATGGTGGGCTATAAATTGAACAGATAAGCAAACAAAACCCACCAAGTTCATTCTGGCTTATGGATTTGGACTTTATTCTCTAGATAACCCTGCAGCCTTAAAAGGAAAACAAAAGTGTGTTAATTAATACAAAATAATGACTATTAGCAACTCAGCCAGATTAACATAAATCTGCTATCCATTAAACTAGAGATATACTATGTCAGTCCATTATAGACTCAACTAGCAGTAACCCCCCCTCCTCATCTACTAACTTGATTAAAAAAAAGAGAGTAAAATATTTTCCAGGAAAGACTAAAGCAACTCTCTATGAGCTATCTATAAAGATTGGAAAGATCTCTGGAAGGTGTCTCTTCTTGACCCCGTCTCGGGTTTTTTGGGGTGGTGGTGGTGGAGGTTGGTACCCGTGTCCTTCAAACCTCGTAAGAGGCATATTACTTCAGTCCAGGCAGGCTGAGTTCAATGCCTCTATCCTTGCAAAAGCAAGACAGTCTGATGCTACTATCGATTATTATGATCCTCAGCACCACCACCACCACCACCATTTTCCACTTCCAAAGGCTACCTACAACCTTCTTTCCTTTTATTTAGGGATGCAAAAACTTCCCCTTCCTACTTTAAGCCAGGATTAAACCAAGCCCGAGCCCAGAGGAGAGGCTTTTACGGCCCAGACCACGAAGCCCCCTTCCCTTCAGGCCTGTCTTTCCTCCTCTTCGCCCACATCCCTGCCTGCCTGCCATTATCCGGCCCAGACCTGCTCCAAAGCCGCCCCAGCGAGGCGAGCAAGCGAGCGCGGGCGTCTCCGAGCGGGAGGCCCATCCGGAAGACTGCGGCTGCGAAGAGCGGCGACCCGCCCAGGGCCTCTCCGGTCACGCGACTCCCGGGTTCCCCGTCAGAGCAGGCCTTCCCGGGGATGGAGTTTTTCCCCAACCCGTCCTTTGCTCCCGCCTCGCGATGGGCTCACGCACACACCCCTTCTCCTCCGCGACCACCCTCCCCTTCCCCGCAGGTGGCCGCCGCCGCGACGGGAGGGGTTGGGGGGGGGTCGGTCCGGGAAGCCCCTTCCTCGCCGCAGTCGCCCGTCTCGTGCGGGAGCTAGGTTGAATAGATGAGCCTTTCCCGCTCCGGGATGGAAGGGGCACCCCCGGATTCACACGAGGTTCCAGAAAACGGGTCGGGGGGATAGAAGAAAGGAGGAAAGGTGGAGTGAGAAAGAGACCCCCTCCCATGCATTCTGCCAGAGCGAGTAGGCTTGCTCCCCAGGCGGTTAGTACCCTGCCTTCTCTCCCCCCCCCCCCGTTGTATTCTGATTTTGTGCAACCTCCCCCCCCCCACATACACACATCTCCACAGCCGCTGCATCTCTATCTCTGCCCCCATCGGTATTTATTTCTTCTCCCCGTCGCATTCAACCTTCTTCTCCCTCCCGCGGCTGACTCTAGCAGACCCGGGTTTTGTAGTTTTTTTTTTAAGGCGCCATGTTTATAATCCTCCATCCTATTTTAAAAAGAAAAAACAAGAATTCTCACCAACACCCCGAGCCGCCGCCTCTCCCTCCTTGCCCCCGTCCCTCCTTCTCTTACTCCCTCCAAGCCAGGGAATAAAACACACTCAAGATTTGCACCGCAGGGATTGCAAAAGCGGGCTTTTTCGCTGATTCCCCTCGGTCTCTCTCCCCCCCTTTCCCCCCTCTTCTTCCTTCTCCTCCACCCCCACTGAAGCCGGGGTCCCTCACCTTGTCAGGCGGCGTCTCTACCAGTTGCAGATTCTGCAGGCGGAGGAAAAGAAGTTCGCCCAGGTTAAAGTTTGCAATTCTTGCTCCAGGCCGCGGCTGCCTTTTCCGCCTGCTACATATTTTCTTTCCCCATCGGAGTTTTATTGTGTCTGAATTTTTTTTTTCCTCTCTGTCTCTCCTCGCTCCTGGCCGTCTGCACACTTCTAGCTTTCTGGGATAAACAGGGTTTAGGATACAGCCTCGGATCCTCGGAAAAAGGAGAACTCTAGTGGCGTCTGATGGAGTTGCCGTGGCTTTCTTTCTTTTTCTTCGTTTTCATTCCCCCCCCCCCTTTCCCCTTCCTCTCTCTCTTAAACGTAGCGTAGAGATACGGATGGTATTCTAGTAAGGCGATTTTTCCAACTATTGGAACGATATCTGCTGAGTTGCGATACCCTAAATTTACAATATGAAGAGATGACGGGAAGGTAGATCGTTAGTTTCTTGCCATCGTATTTTGGAAGATTTTTTTTTTTTTAAATCAACCATACTTCCGTGATTTCCAAAATTGCGAGAGCAATTATGCTGTTACACAGAATTAATCAGGATCATTGGGTTTCTAAGCATTGCATGAATTGTACTCATGGTTTCTTATCTTCGTGGTGATCTAAGCTAAGGTGATCATTAGGCAATAGCAAATTTGACCAACTTAAAGATGACAATAATTAAAATCATGCAATCGATAGATGATTAAATTCTTAAGTGTGGTAAACCCAAGTTTATTGATATTTTTTGGAAATATATCACATGGAATTCAGTGGATTTCTAATAAAGAGACATGAAATCGTAACTGCCCCAGGAGGGAAAAAAAATCTGTATTCTGTGATCATTCTGTTTGATGGAAGAGGATTTGATTGTGAAATTCCTTTCAAAGGAAGAGAATTTGGGTGAAACTCCTGGGGTGTTGTGCTTTTGCACTTATGTAGTTATAGGTGGCCAAGGGGTATGTGTAAAGGTTGCCTTTAATTGAACGGTCATTTGCCTGCGTGCTTATAGTCTCTCCAGCTGTGTGCTATTCCATTTGATCAAAAGAAATTCAGTGTATTGAATCATGAAGAAATTCCTATGGACCCTTTTCAAATTGCAGCGGAGGAATCTGCACATCATGAAAATTATGGAAGTCATTGACACAAAACAATGGTACTCAGTCTTCAGGATTTTTTTTTTAATGGAGCCTCTTTTACAAAGACAATGAACTTCTAGCAAAATTATGAAATTGATTTTGGCACAGAATTAATACACAGGTTTCTAAAATAGATGGGTTTTCTTATTGCAAATAAAAAAAATGCATGATGATGTAGGCTTCTTAATTGCAGTGTTAATATCTAATGCATTCTGAGTCACTGCAGTGATGAATGGCAAGTCTCCCATGCAGGACTCACTTTGTAGGTTGAAAATTTATAAACTTTTTACTCTTTTGTTGGAGGATGTGTGAGGTGTTAATTAGACAGAAATAGTATGACAGTCCCCCTGTTTGATATTTTTGAATATTGAGGTAATATCAAGACTAACCAGGTTATAATTAGGAGAAATGTAAAACTTGATTTAGTTATCTGTTACAAAATTATTTTTAAACTATTGGATTTGTTTTGAACTAAAAGTCAGGAATTGTAGCTGACTCAGTCATGATACTTGCATAATCTATAAATGTGCAAAAATAATTGTGAAATAATTGCTTTTTTTCAGATTTTATAAGCATATATTAAAAGAAGCATATTCATAGAGTATCATCTAGACTGGTCATTCCTGAGTTAGTAAAAAAGGGAAATCTGTTTATTAAAATATTATTTTACTAGCATAACGAATGTTATCTAGTTAGGGTAATGAAAGAAAACAAGCAAGCTCAGAGAGCACCAAAGACCTCTCGTTTCAACCTTGAGCTACAAATATTATTCTTCATTGATAAAGAATACTTATATTCCTAAGTAAGGAATATGTTAATATTTCTATTAACATCCTTGTAGTTCAACTAATCATGGAGACTATATAGATCATAGGAATCATATTTGTATTCAGTATAGACAAATTCTGACCATTGTTTTTAAAAAGTATATAATGATATTAACTTTCCATTTTATGAGGATGATGAAGATATTGGCTACGTTTTGCACAGGCCTGGCTGTTTTATTACAATTCTGATGACAGCCTGTATAAAGACAATGTTGTCTTGTGATTGTGGAAATGAAGCCAGAGGCATTTGGAGAGCACTACTGAAGGGGGGGCTCTGTTTACACCTTCCAAATTCCTTCATAACTTTTTCAAAACTCTTGAAAGAAGCCTGAGGAATTTTTACAAACAAAAAATAAAAAAAAATAGTACAAGAGAGAGAGATAGTTTTTTTAAAAAAAAAAATCTGCATAGAGAGTGTTTCATTTTGCTTAGTTTAATGGTTTTGCTCTAAACTTAAATCACACCAATGATGATGAATTCATTTAGGTTTAAATGAATAATGAGTTCCTATTCTCAATTCCTATGGGTTTGTTTTAAACATGACTATGTTTCTAATACAGTGTATTTAAAATTTATAAAGGGCATATATATTATATTTCAGAGATATTAAAAAGATACAACATGTACTTGCATATTTATTGCTTGAAGTTCTTATTGTTTATTTTGTATCCTACATAAATTTATGTAAGATTACTGCATCTCAATAAATCTGATGACAGTGTTAGTAATAATAAGTAATGATATCTTCAAGTGGAACTCCTGATACAATTTATCTCTTTATTTTGAGTTATAAGTCACTATGAAATAGATACAATTATAACCATTCAAAAAATAAGTAAGGCACGGAATAATAATAATAATTATAGGGATTACTTAGAATAGTAAATCTTGGTGATACCAAGATGTAACAATAAGAATTGTCCTTATTATTGATATTAAAAAGAACTGAAAACAGCTAATAGATCCTATAATGACCCCTGAGGTTTTATTTATATATATATATATCAAATATATATAAATATATAAATATATATAAATATATATATATCTCAAAATCCAATAAAAGTCGATCACCAAGAGAAGAAAAATGTAGAAAATTTATTAGCTAAACCAAGCTTTCGTCAAGAGCTCTTGACATCGTCAGGGTATAAAAGGCAGTTTGTTGGGAAAGCTTATATGCAACCGCTAATCATCTGCACTCAGCTCCTAGACCGTGTTACGGGACCCAGCTGGGCGTACTGTAATTTGAGTGTGTGTCTTACATCAGAGTATAGTTCTTTCTTATTCCTTTCTGTATTCCATCGCTCGTATCCCTTTCACTAATCCTGGAATTGGCCAGAGTTCCTTCACTTCCCTCGTGGGTAGTGATTGTCTACTTCCCACCAACCTTCTATCCATAGTTCTGCTTGCTGGGGTGTGTGTATGTTATCCCCCATTTCTTTTTGCTTCCTCCGGTTGTCTTAGTTGAGTTACGGTCCGATCTCCCCATCTTTTGCAATTGCGATTCAAATATTCCATTCTGTTTTATACTGTTCTCCTTCCCGTCCCTTTCTATAGGTGTCATTTCAATTTTTGCTTTACCGGGTCCATTGCTATTCTCCCTCCCTCGTTCCTGGGAGCAATTGCTTGGGGGTGCCTAAGTGACGGTCCATTGCTGCCTAGTTCGTAATTGGGCAGTTCCCCGTTCGCGTTCTCCACGTCTAGATCTTCCGTCCTCACCCCCCACTGGGAGGTCTTTCCGTCGTGTCGCTGGGTGCAATCTGCTCGCAATTCTCTGTTTCTTTGTCGGATTGGTTGGTACGGGATCATCCTCTTCCCTACAATGTGGCCCAACTGCTACCACGCATCTGCGTGCCACACTCGTCGGGGGGTGGTCCGATCTCGGTATGCGCGGTCATCACTCTGGTGCTCTATTTTTAGATTGCTAACAAAGAATAAAGGGAGAACTGGGATAGCTATTTCGAGTTTCTTAACTCTCTTCAGCCAAACTTACCCTTCTGAGATTCGAACCTTTTTATATATATATATATATATATATATATATATATATATATATATATATATATATATATATATATATATATATTAAGAAGCTCATTTCCTGACCCTGATGTCTGGGAGTACATCCAAAGTCTTTCCCCCTACCCCATGCCATCACTCTGCTAAACAACTAATTCCCACAACACTTTTTTATGCCCTAGGACAGGGATAGGCAACCTTGGCTCTTTTATGACATGTGCTGGCTTAGGAATTCTGGAAGTTGAAGTCCACGTGTCATAAAAGAGCCAAGGTTGCCTATCCCTGCCCTAGGACATCAAACCATCTAGTAGGATTGTATTACTATTATCCTTCTCATCTTTCTTGTTACCTATTCCTTCAGCATCTTATGATTATAATTTTGTTGTTTTATATCTTATGATTTATGTTGATTGCTTTTATTTAGTATTTTATGACTATCACTGAGTGTTCCATCTTATGATTTATGATAATAGTATTTTATTATGATGATCATGATTTATCACTTGTTGCTTATATGTACACTGAGAGCTTATGCACCAGAGACAAATTCCTTGTGTGTCCAATCACACGTCTAATAAGGAATTCTGTTCTATACTATGTTCCAGGTTGGTCAAATGATCTAATTCTACTTTATTGTAAGGCTACATTAACAGAATCTTGCAAGTTTGAAATCTCCCAGGATCTCCATTGTAACCTGAAAACTTGGCAGAAAAGGGGATCCCTTTGGAGTTTCCTTTTTCTGCCCATTATGCAACCGCTGGCTATGCCTTCTCTTATCTGAATATTTTGTAGGCATTCTACCTATCTACCTAACTACCTACTTACTTGTCCTCTACCAAGGCCATTCCCACATACTATTTCAGTGCATAGATTTTTTGAAAGGCTGTAGCATCTGGGCCGATATAATCTTGAGGAGTAAATAGACAAACTAAAATATGACAATGGAATATGAACAGTAAAACAAGGTATAATCAAACTAAAAATAATAGATCAAAAGGCTAGGCTTTATTGTGACATGAAAAATTCGCTGGCACCATTAGCAAATTACATAAAATTATCAGAATTAGAATTTACATATGAAATAATCTCATTGTTACATAGGTTACTGATATAAGCTTGTGATAATTTTTAACATTAAGAACTAATTATAAGAATCACATTTTCTACTAATACTAGAAGTACAGAAATCATAGCACGGTTACTATGGAAAACAGGGTATTGTTTTTCAAACTTGGCAACTTTAAGTTGTGTGAACTTCAACTCCCAGAATTCCCCCAGACAGCATGTTGAAAAACACTGATTATAAGCAATGAAATGGCAGGAAATGAAAAAGACCAAAAATCAGCAGATCAGTTTAGCTTACTTGATTCCTTAGTTCAGCAGCCCACAACCTTTTAGGCACCAGGGATCAATTTATGGTTTTCTGTGGGCTGGGGAGGGGTTTGCACACTGCCTGGATCCCTTGTGTGCAGAAAAGAGATTTGCTTGCGTGGCCCAGTTCCTGGCGGGCCGTGGGCCAGTGTTGATCCATGGCCTGAGGGTTGGGGACCACTGACTTCCGTGATTCAATACCACATGTAATAGCCACAGAAAACAAAACAAAAACATCCATATTGGAAAAGTAAGCATACAGGTCTATTGTTATAGTACCTGTGATATCATTTCTTTTCTAAATATTTTACTCCCAGAGACAATTTTTTCCACTAAAGGTAGTTCTGAATTTTAATCTCATAAAAAGAGGTTAATATAAAAGAAATATGGTCTACCTTTATATTTCCTTAGCACTAATATGGAGGTCATTTTATTATGCCTGGCGAACCTGTTAAAAAAAACACAGAATTTTTTGTTTCAAATATACACCATGATACAATTTTTTTTAAAGATTAATGTTCAATTGAAACTGGAGTTTTCTTGTTGGACTAATGGATAGACAGTTAGAAATTTGTTATGGAAAATGCAAGATTATTATATGCCCCAAGATGGAACAGAGGAATGGCTGATGAAGATGACACAGTTAGCAGAGGTGGCAAAATTTGTTTCATTGGAGAAAGAATAATCATTACATTTATGAGTGACTAGAAACCCCTTATGGACTTTTTGCTGAAAAAAGAAAAAAAATATTGGTAATCTCCCCCATGACCATTTCTCACACACCTGTAACATCTCCATGGTAAGTTATGAGTACTGAAAATCTTTTGAGTACAAGCATTCTGCAGTTCTGTAATATGTTACCTGTACAAATTTAAAGTTTCCGTTTTCCATCCTATAAAATAGTATACAGGTAGTCCTCGATTTACAACCATTCATTTAGTGACCTTTCAAAGTTACAACACTGAAAACAGTGACTTAATGACCACTGCTTACCCGCTTGCAGCATCTCCATGGTCACATGATCAAAATTGGCCTATATGCATTACATCTTTATGAGTCAGAAGTTGTACAGATGTGCTATATATTTGTTTAGTTAGAAACAGACCTCCCAGGTTGAAGCTGACCCGGTTGCCACGCAAAGTTACTTCAGGACATTTTCTTTAAAAATGAATTTTTTTAATGGATTTATGAATACTGAATATTGGCACTGCACAAAAAAATAGTAGATTTGAAGGATCAAATGACTCTTCTCACAGAGAAGGCATTATTTTAGAGCCTGGTAGATGGAAAACAGAAAAAGCAATGTTATTATGTGCCTTTTGCATAGCTGTGGCTCTGAACTGATGAAATTTGAGGAAGTAGAAAGTATTTCTGTTGATTTTGTGTGGACTGAGTTTGTTTTCTTTTGGACTAATAAAATCTAGCAAGCCTTGACTGACAGAACAAGTTTGAGATCTTAGATTTTGTGAAAGATAAGGAAATAGAAGTAATTCATTTTATAGCACATTCCAAGTGGATATTCAGCTTGTGATGTATCTGACCCCACTGGAATGGGTACAAGTGGTCCTCAACTTACTAATGTAATCAAGCCCAGAATTATGATTATAGAGGTCATAATGTGGACTCTTTGCCAAGCACTCAAAATGCAATCGCATGATTTCAGAAGGGGGCCACCTGTCAGAACTTTAAATCTGGGTCATAAGTATCCTTAAGGGGTTCTGCCGTAACTTAAAAAGGTTGCTAAGGTGGTTCTGTCTTCCTATAGATCAGTGGTTCTCAACCTTTCTAATGCCGCGACCCCATAATACAGTTCCCCATGTTGTGGTGACCCCCAACCACTTATACATTACCGGGTGCCAGGGGCGTAGCCAAAGAAAAGGGAAAAATGGCAGACAGCCTTGTTTGGCGACCCCCGTGAAATGGTCGTTCGACCCTAAATGGGGTCCCGACCCACAGGTTGAGAACCACTGCTATAGATAATGAATATTTAACATATATGCATTCAGCTATGGTCTTCATCAGCTGTGACTCCTTGTTTGGTGCAGCTATGCTGCTCATTTCGGTCTGCATCTTTTAGACAAACACAAATATGGATCCCAAATGAAGTTAGTCAGTTATGGGGGTCTTAGATGTATGTGGATGAGTTAGTTAAAATAGGGTTACCAGATCTGCCCTGCAAAACTCTGGATGGACACTAGATGGCAAGAAACAGAATCTTTCTACTCACGTCAAGCATAATTCTGAGAATTGAAGTCCACACATATCTTGAAGTTACCAAAGTTGAGAAGCACTGGGATAAAAGGGTGCTTGTTTATTTATCTAATTTATATAGTCTTCCGTCTCACAAATGTGAGCCTGAGTGGTCTGCAATGAAACTAACAATTAAAACCCTTTTAAAGCCATTAAAATCATTAACATAAATAGAAACAAGATTGTGAGAGAATACATGAGAATTTAACACATTATGCAACCAATGTGCTTTCCATGAAAAGTTTCCTTCCATCCAATTTGATGTTAATAAAATTTATGCAGCTGCCTGTTGCCTCCAAACTGGTTCTCCCCTCATATAGCTTTGTATGGAGCAAAGCAACCCTGCTAACCCTAACCTCCAAATGCTTTGGACTACAGCTTCCATAATTCCCATTGGAAAGGGCTGAGGTAATGCATTCCATATGTACAAAATATACAATGAAGTTTTTTCAACAAATGAATGGGATAAAGTCCCCAGGAAACCTCATATTCCCTCAGAGAGGATGGCATCTGTATGCATTATTTCTTTTTAAAATAAGTTCTGCTTTAAGAGGTATATGCATGTTAGTTTAAACCCCATATATCTCCCTTTCAACAAGCTGAGCTGTTGCCATTTGCAGTATTTTGGTCACTTGTTCAGTATATTTTCTTGGCTCCTGCATAGGAGGGGGTCCCCTTTTTTGCTATTTTACTGTTGTATATTGATGTTATTTCAAGAGATGTCATGCTTGATATGAACTACTATTTTGAATCAGTGCCCAACAGAGAGAAGCTTTGACACCAAGTTCCTGAGGTTAGCATGGGCTCCTGGTTGAGAGTTTTATTCTTTTACTGATTAACCTGCTTCACGGTTGACTTGTTTCTTTGGGATCACACTGTGCTCTTGAACGAAGCATAATGCAAGCCAATCAGAAGTTTGGTTGAACTTGGAGGGAAGCCAGATTTCTTGAACCATTAATCTCTAAAATTTCAGAGCCTGTGGGACAAAGCTGAAAACAATGGTGGCTTAGTTGCTTAGTTCAAGATCTCCCAGATTTAGAATCATCCATTCGTAAGATATAAAATTCCTATTATTTTACAATTTCAGACCATATCTTGGAGGTATACTTGTCCGGGTATGGGTGAATAGTAGGATTTCTATTGCACCCTAATGTTTTTTATTGCTCAAGAAGCCAGTTTGGGGAGCCCAAGCGTTTTGAAGCCACATGCAGTTCAGTGTAATATGGCTTCAGAGTAACAGATCCAAATTTAGTTAATGCAGCAGATCAAATTTCCACTAGGATTTCTGTCTGAAGTAACATTGCATTCCAGAAAAGGCAGCAAAATTCATGCTAATCTTTTCATAATTTTCCATCTGTAGCTATTTGCTGAATGATATAAGGTCACACATGAGATAAATTGCTGTGATGAAATCCTTTTGAAAGTAATAGACCTTCTCCCCCAATAATCCATTAAAATAATGTTTCATTACAATTCACAAAGAAGAGAAATATGTGTTATGGTACATCTGGCATACCCTAGTTATTTGTTAAATTTATATCCTGCTTTTGAATCCTCAATGGGATGTATACCTTTCTCTCTTTTAAATAGTTTTATTAAAACTTATAACAGATGAAAGATAAAAACAAATACAAATCAACAAAAGTCTAGAAGACTAAAATAAGAGGTGCAGAAAATAAATTAATAGTAATAAAATGAAAAATAAAGGAAATTTATAAAGAAAAAGAACACATCCTGGAAATTGAGAAGTTCCCTTAAGATGGGCTACAGTACAACTCCAAATGTTTGAAAGAACAAATCTTTGATCTCAATGACTTACTCAATTTGGATCCTGCAACATTATCCTGGGATACATATACATAAGACAATGAACTCCTCCTTCATCCCAATACATATAAACAATTTTAGTAACTAAATCACAGTTCTAATTATACTTTTGCTGTTTATTCACTTCCTCCTAAATTTTAAATCCTTAAATCCTTGTATTTAAAACTTCTTTCACAAAAGATTAAAGAAAAGGTGCTGGGTATTTTAAACAGAAAATATAGTAAAGAAATACGGTACTTAACTCTACATATAACAACGGCAGCAAGAATAGCATACGCACAGTTCTGGAAAAATGGGAATATATCATCAGAGGAAGAAGTGATAAGAAAAATCCTGGACTGTGCTGAGATGGACAAATTAACAAAAGAGATAAAAGAAAGGGAAGACATAGAGTACTATCTAATATGGAACAAGTGGTATGACTGGTTGGAGACTAGAAATAATAGAGGAGAATAAATGTGAAAATGTCAAAAGTGGAAAATGTGTGTATAATAATGTATAGTAATAATAATATGTATTATTCTTAGTATGAAGTATAGTATGAAGGAAGAAAAATGCAAATAAGAAACAATGGGGCAACAAGGACAATTATTCTAAAGAAGAATAAGGGGGGGAAATGTAAATAATAGAAGATTACGTTACAAAATCACTGTTAAAAAAAGGGAGGAGTATACACTGTGTGTGTATGTGTGTTATGTTTTGTTTTGTTGGTTTAAAAAATAAAAAAAATTATAAAAAAAATAAAGAAAAGTCTCCTGGTGTTTCCAGACCTGTTGATCCAAACATTCCTAATAACTGAAAAAAAGAGTTAAGCAATTTTGAGTAATTAGAAAAGGAAATATGTAAGCCAAGTGTCCTTTTCAAGGTGCAGATTCAGAGCAAGATGGCTTTTCCCTCTAAACCCTCTGGAGATCATTGTCTTTCCATCTCTCCAAGGATCTGGAATATTTAAAGGGTAATCTCAAGTTCTTTCCTTGTCCATGGAGAAATTACAAAGTGCTTATCTATTTGGCCTGTTCTTCATTCTGTTGTAGTCATCTGCTTTTAGCAGAATTGTCTTCAGTTTACCATTTCTTCTCCAGATGTCCCACAACACCTCCTTCTCTTAATTTTTCCACTTCAGAACACATTGAGTTAAGAATAGTGACTTCCCAAAAGTACACAGTCATTGCTCAATATAAGCTTCAAGTTTCCCTGTCCTAATCCACCACCCTAACCACATGGTTCCCCCCAATGATCTGTCTTCTGAGTATGGGACTATGACTCCAGAATATCTAGCCAATGGAAATTTTGGTTGTTGTAGTCACCACACAATTGGAGAACAATCAATTAGGGCAGAAGATGCCAAATTTTCTTAATTCACAGGACCTTAATGTCACAATATTTTTTTTATGGCACCTTTAGGCCAAAACTGTGAACCATTTTGAACTAGTAGTTCATGTGGTATTGGACAGATGTTGAATATCATTGTGTTTTCGTTGAAAATTTAAAGTACGCCCATCCTTGTGAGTTTGCTCCATTATAGAGTTTAGGAACTGGAATTAAGGAGAACTGGCAGCTTTGAGTTGCTAAATGATTCTTGGGATCCTGGGCAACACAATCTCTTGTTTTTAAGTCATTCACTAAGGGATAAGTTCTTAAAGCAAATATCCTGATATATATTTTTGCTGTCTTCCATTTTTAGCAGTATACTAATCCTGTATACAAATAGTCCTTGATTTACAGCAGTTCATTAAATGACTATGCAAAGTTATAACAGCATTGAAAATAGTGACTTATCACCTTTTTTCACATGGTTTATGACTGTTGCAGCATTCCTATGGTCACATGATCAAATTTCAGATGCTTGGCAACTGATTCATATTTATGACGGTTAAAATGTCCTATCATATCATGCGGTCATCTTTTGTGACCTTTTGACAAGCAAAATTAATGGGGAAGCCAGATTCGTTAATAACTTCAGTGGTTCATTTAACATCTGTGATACGAAAAGCCATAAAATGAGGCAAAATTCACTTAACAACTGTCTCACTTAGCAAGAATAATTTTAGACTCAATTGTGTCATAAATCAAGAACTACCTGTATTTAATTAATCATACCTACATGGCATTAGAACAGCTTATTTTTGAGTTCCCAGCCTAGTTCCAAATGAGTGTATATACCAGCAATTGCAAACATCAAAACATTTTCAATTTTGACAAAGTTAAAAAAGTTTTCGTGATTGCAGCTGGAATATTCAACCCCAGGCTCATTCATTCATTTCCTGTCATTTAAAGGAAATAGAAATTCATTGCAGGATATGGCTGACATGCCCCAAGGGCTTGATATGTGTCATTGTTGTGTATGTGTGTGTTTTTTTTTCTTTTGGCATGCATGATCATGAACTCTTCATGAGATTGTTAAAATGTTGGCAATGGCACTGCAGTCAAATAGCAAGAAACTGTTCAGAGCAGAAAATGTGGTGGAAATTCTTAAAGAACTGCTAATTAACATAAGACTTTGGGTGTTCTTTTCCTACCTATTTGTAGTCAAATAAAAAGCAAAGGAATGAATTCATTGGTAAACCTAGGATGATCACTAAGCCTTTTAAAAATACTGTTAAGTGTCAAAGGCTTTCTTTTCTAACTTGGATACATGGATTGCCAATATATGAAAGATTTGCCTAAGCCTGTGTGTGTACAAAAGTTGAATTTTTCACCAGCAACTTTGAACTCTGTATTTTCGGCATATTATTTTGTGTCTGAATAGAGGGAAGTTACTAGGGCTGAACAAATGGTAACATCTACCTAGGCTTGTCTAAGCTTGGAAGACAAACAGGATTGGACATGCTTAGTCCTTGAATAGGAGATCAGGAGGACATCTCTGGCTAATTTTTTTAACATTTTCACAAATGTTATTTGTGAACCAACAAACATATTGTGTCTTTTTAATTTATTTTTATTTAGTTTAAATTAAATTTATAATTGGACTAATTTTTGGTTGTGGTTGGGCTCATTTCTCTGATCTGGCCATAGCTGCTTTTCAGTTCAGTTGCTGCAGTTTAAAAAGTGGGTGGTTCAAAGCTTGAAAATATTGTATACTTCTTGTATAAAGCATACAGGTAGTCCTTGGCTTATAAATGTGTATTTAATGATTGTTCAAAGTTTCAACAACTCTGAAAAAATGACCAGCTCACACACTTATGGCCATTGCAGCATCCAAATAGTCACATGATCAACATTTGGGTGTTGGGCAACCAGCATGTTTTTATGATATTTGCAGTGTCCCTATGATCATCATCTGCGGCCTTCCCAGTTGACTTCCGACAAGCAAAAATAATGTGAGAAGATGGATTCACTTAAAATCTGCATGATTCACTGAACAACTGCTGTGATTTGCTTAAGAAAAAAGCAAAAATAAAATCAGGTGTGATTCATTTAATAGTCGCCTTACTTAGCAACAGAAATTCTGATCTCAGTTGTCGAGGACTATCGGTAATATAAATCTGCGACTGCAAAATTAAACATTCTCCTTTCTTTCTTTATTTTGCTTCCTCCCAGGAAATGATTAAATAAACTTGATGTAGAAGAAGGAAGAGATTTGACATTTATGGAATGCTTCTAAGGGTTCAAAATCCTTATATATTTACTTTTTTGTTAGATTTACAATCCTGCCTTTCCTTCAGGAATTCAAGTTGGCTTAAATGGCTTTCCCTCCTCCAGCTTTTCTCTGCAAGAACAATACTGTAAAACAGGATAGATGGAGAGAAAAGAAGAGATGATAATGAGAGTGACTCATTATCCAAAGAGCCCCCATGGCTAAAGGGAAACTGGAAGCTAGGTCTCCTTAATGACAGTCCAGCACCTTATCCACTAGACCACATGTTCTAGTTATATTTCTTACAACAACCCTGTCAGTTAAATTAAAATGATTAGATCTATATGCAAACAAAGGGATCGAGGCTGAGAGAAAACATTTTAACCATTAATTACTATATTTTGTAGAAGGACATATAATGTCCCCATGTTACAAGGACAAGTACACCTTGACTTAACACCAAAATTTCCATTGCTAACTGAGAGTTGTTAAGTGAATTTTGCCTCATTTTATGACCTTTCTTGCTATAACATTTAAGTGAAGCACTGCTGCTGTTAAGTTAACAATATGGCTGTTTAGTGAATTTGGCTTCCTCATTTGACTTTGCTTGTCAGAAGGTCACAAAATGTGCTTAAATGTCCCCAGAACACTACAATCATCATAAATACATGCCAAGCATCTGAATTTGACCACAGGGATGGTACAACAGAAGTATAAAAAATGGTCATAAGTCACTTTTCAGTGAAATTGTAACTTCAAATAGTCACCAAAGTCAAAGGCTATCTGTATTACTAGGTCCTTATCATAAATATTGCTTTATGCTATATTTGTGCATATTCCTGTTTGTGAGAGTATGAATAGACATAGATGAAAAATTGAATATGGGAGACCTGCTCAAAGTAGACTCTAGAGGTAGGAGGCCTGTTTTATAGGAAATGTTGGCTTTGATTAAAAAAATAAGATTTCTAAAATCTTATAACAAAAATGTTTCCTAGGTAAACTGGATGAGGCAATGGTGTATAGATGAAAAATACCAAAAGCAATCAGAAGAATTCCTTGACTTCCGGTTTTGGTTGCAGTGGCTGCAGGCACACAAAGAGACTTCTCTCTTCGTTACTTGCTTTTCCTCTGCCGGTATACCCTTAATCAGGTCGAAAAGTCAACCTGGAGGGGTGACTACTGATGAGAAGGATTCTTGTTGATTGTGGGGGGAGGAGGCAGCTCCTTCCACTGTCCGAGGCAGCTCCTTAGGGCTGACGGAGAAAAGATCGGCTAGTAACATGGCTGATCATTTAGCTGCTCTAGCCGAAAGTCAAAAGAACATCTAAGAGTTAAAAAACCATTGTGGATGATCCCGGTGAGACTTTTCCCTCTCTCATTTTGCCTAACTACTCTCCTGTTAAAAGCCTTTTGGAATTACTTCCCTGCTTTGAAAGAGCTGCCTTTGTTTATCTGGGGAAAAGAGCTTTCCATAACAAAGGAAAAAACTTCTTATTGACTATTTTTGTTTTTGGTTACTTGGCGGCCCTGGAAAAAGCCTTATCATAAAACTTTATTATTATATTTTCTAAGCCAGAGAATATTGTTTTCCTATGTCTTGGACTTATTTTTTTTAAAGGGATAAATTTTTATTGTTTGGGGGGAAAAAACAACTCTATGAGAAGCCGGAAAAGAGATTCCACAGCTCTTTGACTTTGCTAATCTCATTCTTGGTGTCTGGAAGAGACTTTCATAGTTTACTGAGGACATCTTGTGGAGAAATTTAAAACTGCAACTGTTTCTGTTGGTCCAACAGCTGTTATTGGTGGGGGTGGATACTGACTAAATGTTTTGGAATATAGCCTCCACTAAAAGATAACAGGATTGGATTTAGTTACTACTGAAATGGAGAAACCATATTCACAACTCAACTGTAAACTCATACTGGAAAAAAATTATGAAACTACTGAGGAAATATGTTCCCAAATAAGAGAGAGAACTGCAGAAATAATAAACAGAAATTCTATTGTGAACTTACAAACTGACCTTCAGATTCTGTTTGATAATTCTACAGACCAAAAAGCAATAGAAGAGGAATTAATTTACATACAACCTATGGAGACCTTGGATGACCAAAAAATGATTGTAACAAAACTATCTACAATTGCAAAACTAACAGAAATGGACTTGAAATTACAACTGTTGGAGAATTATGACAACTTTGATAATCATCTACTAATTATAAAATTGGACATGATCAAGTGTTTTATCCAGCAGACAGGAGCCAAGTGTCAAAAACAGAGGATGGGAGGTCCTTTACTGACCCAAATGACATTACAAGCAATAACAGGAGATCAATTTGCTGAAATAGAGGCTTTGTTATGGAAACCTGCTTGGCATAAAAAGAAAGCCAGAATAAGACTAAAAAGAGAAATTTAAAATTATATGTAATAGATTAAAAGGGTTTTGAGAAATATGGATTGATTTAAGGACTAAGATTTAGAGTTGAAAATTTGTGATTATTAGAATATATGTGTTAAACAGAGTAAGAATGTATTTTTTGGAATAATATGTTTATTTGTATAAAAATTATTTTGTAATGGAACGAGAATAAGAATATGAAAGAGGTTTTTAGAAATTTGGATTGCTTTAACAACTAATTGAGTGTGTGAAGTTAGTAAGACGATGTTTTGTGTAATAATAGGTGTGTTCTTTTTTTTAGACATGATAATTATTTGAATGAGATTTAAATGCTATCTGAAGAAATAAGAGAGATTTGTGATAAAATCAATGATTTATGAGATTATGAATTAGAATATATTTGGATTAGTATTTTAGAAGGGATACCCGAAGTGATAATACGTTTATCTAAGATTAAATTGGACTATGGTAACTATAAATTAATAAAGTTCAAAACAGGATTAGGATTTATAGATATATAATGTAGAAATGGATTATGTTAAATAGGTTATATTATTTGAGGGAAATAGAGAGGGAACATTTAATGTATTTACTTGAGCTATTATATGATTTTGTTTTTGGATGATTGATCACCTAACCACCATGGTGTGTCTTGAGCATTCTGTTGTAAAAGTTAAAAAACCAATAAAATTTGTTATTAAAAAAAAGAATTCCAAGCTTTGCTGGAAGCTATGGGTATTGTAGTACTTTTAAGTCATCACATAGAATAAGGTATCATGCATGGTAACTTGCTTTGTTCTTATGGAACTGAAACTAAGCTTGGCCAGCTAGATTTTGAGTTGACAGGATTATTCATGGGTGTGTCTGTGGGTAAATGAGTCAAATGAGTCAGAAAATAAAAACAAAACTTGTAAACCTGCATTTGTTCTTATGTTCTACATCTTGGGTATATATTAAATAACATTGGGAGCATTATGGAAGTGTTTATGGTGTGTGCTAAAGACAAAAAAAGAATAAAAAAACATCAAAAGTTGACACATAGTTGTCACCTTAGACCATTCATTTAATAATAATAACAATAATAATAATAAAGTTGAAAGGGACCTTGGAGGTCATTTAGTCCAACCCCCTGCTCAGGCAGGAAACCCTATACCCCTGGTGGCGAACCTATGGCAGGCGTGCCACAGGTGGCACGCAGAGCGCTCTCTGTGGGTACGTGCATCACCACCCCAGTTCTATGCCTTCAGCTGGGTTTTATAAAACTTTAGGCCTCCGCCACCGTGTGTAAAAAAAAAGGTTCAATGAATCAACTCATTTCTTGTGGGAAAAAAAAAAGATCACGCAAAGTTGGAATTGATTACTTGAACTTTTTAGTTCCACCAAGTCTGCCATTACCACCACAGCCATGCCCACCCAAAGGACCATGCCCACCCAATTGGCCACACCCACCTGGCACCCGATGATACATAAGTGGGTTTTGGGTTGCAGTTTGGGCACTTAGTCTCTAAAAGGTTCGCCAGCACTGCCCTATACCATTTCAGACAAATGGCTGTCCAGTCTCTTCTTAAAAACTTCCAGTGTTGGAGCATTCACCACTTCTGGAGGCAGGTTGTTCCATTGGTAAATTGTTCTAACTGTCAGGAAATTTCTCCTTAGTTCTAGGTTGCTTCTCTCCTTGATTAGTTTCCATCTGTTGCTTCTTGTCCTGCCTTCAGGTGCATTGGAGAATAGCTTGACTCTCTCTTCTTTGTGGCAACCCCTGAGATATTGGAACACTGCTATCATGTCCCCCCTCATCCTTCTCTTTGTTAAACTAGACATACCTAATTCTAGCAACCGTTCCTTATATGGTTTAGCCTCCAGTCCCCTGATCATCTTTGTTGCTCTTCTCTGCACTCTTTCTAGAATCACGACATCTTTTTTACATCATGGTGACCAAAAGTGGATGCAGTATTTCAAGTGTGGCCTTACCAAGGCATTGTAAAGTGGTTATTAATACTTCACATGATCTTGATTCTATCCCTCTGTTAATGCAGCCTAGCACTATACTGGCTTTTTTGGCAGCTGCACCACACTGCTGGCTCATATTTAAGTGATTGTACACTAGGACTCTGAGACCCCTCTCACAGTTACTACTATTGAGCAAGGTACCCCTATACTATACCTGTACATTTATTTTTTCTTGCCTAGATGTAAAACATTACTTTTTTCACCACTGAATTTCATTTTGATAGATAGCGCCCAGTGTTCAAGTCTGTCCAGGTCCTCCTGTATCTTAAGCCTGTCTTCTGGAGTATTGGCTATTCCTGCCAGCTTGGTGTCATCCAAAAATTTGATGATTTCCCCATCTATCCCCTCGTCCAAATCATTGATGAAGATATTGAAGAGCACTGGGCCTAGAACAGAGCCCTGGGGCACCCCACTACACACTTCCCTCCATGTAGATGCAGTTCCATTGAGGACCACATGCAGAGTACAGCCAGGTCAGCCAGCTAAGAATCCACCTGGTGGTGATGCTATCTAACTCACATTTTTCTATCTTATAACCCAAATTTTTCTATCTATCTAAAATGTCTGTTCATTTATTTGCAGCTATTAGAGCATTCTAAGATCAAGTGATTCCATTTGTGACCTTCCCAGGGGACTTCTGACAAGTATAATCTATGAGGGAAGTCAGTCATTGCAGCAAAAAATGGTTGTAAGTCAGATACAACTCACTCAATGATTGCATTGCTTTGTGTCAGAAGTTCTGGTCCCAATTGTCATAAGTCAAGAACTACTTGTATTTTGATTTTTTATTAGAATTTAGCAAAGCAGTACATTTGTGGACACTGTACTGAATTTTTTAGGAAGGTATCTGAAAAATAATAGAGATCACATCATATGTAATTGAGAAACCTACAAATAGATTTATGCAATGTTAATGTATATCTCTAAGCAGTGGAATTCAAAACTAAGAAAAGATTTGTTATATACAGTTTGTGGCATTTGTCTGTAGAGTCATGGTGATCCACAAATGTGGTATTGTCAATTATTTTTCATCCTTGTAGTTGTCTCCTTGTATCCTTGTACTTGCATTTCATTGGATATCCCACTGATGCAGGAATGCAATCATTTCCCTACTTCCTAAGCTAAAGTTATTTTACTATCTTCATCCTTAAGATGGCACTGTAAGTAAGCAAAAAAAAAAAAAACCCTACATAACTGTACTGTACCTTTGTCCCTTATTCATTTGTATTATTAAGTGGAAAGATGTCACATTTGAAATCTGAACCCGTGGTAATTAACTAGGAAAAAGTCTTTGGTGTACAAACTTAAATTGTTCTCCTCATCAGGTGTGGTTTTTGAAAAATAAATCACAATTTCAGGAAATATGGAGCATTTTATACATTTCTTACACGAAGATAGCCTTAATAGACACTCTTATTTAATAGTTCAGACCAGTAGCAAAATTGCAAGAGAATAAAAATATAAGTATGAACATTCTTGCATTGAAAGAAATTTCTAATAGATAAAGGTTGCTTCATTTGATCTAATTCTCAAAGATAGAATCACACAAAGACAACAATCCATTTTGGGTTCAAATCTTCCCAATGTAGCATCAAATTTTGGAAATAGATGAGTCAACCCCCAGTTCTCAGGGGACATTATTACCACAGTTCAGAATTCCCCAAGAGCATACTTCAATTGTAAGTCTTTCTCCTTCTGTTAAATGACCATGCTGTGACAAAATGCTTGATGAGGTCAGAAAAATAATGAATAGAATTAACCTGGTACAAAACACAGGAAATAAATCCTTCTTTCTAGATGAACAAAACACATTGATTCAAAGAAGATACCAAAAAATTTCTGTTCCCAGATGGGTTATTGTCAGTATGCTAGGAGAAAGAAGAAAGAATACAGAACTTTCTACTCTAAAAGTGATGGATAATATTAAAGATTATCAGGGATGAAGGGAGCGAAATGAAGAAATGATCTTTGATGGAATAAAATATAGGTTAAAGTCATTGTAAAATCTGAAAATAAAAAGTGGACGTTTCATATTGCAAAGACAACCGGGAAAAATGTCATAAGTCCTCAATTTACAACCATTTGTTTAGTGATCGTTTGAAGTTATAGTGGCACTGTAAAAAGTGACGTGTACCAGGCCTTGCACTTGAACCATTACAGCATCCCCTCAGCCACGTGGTGAATATTTGTGTGCCTCGCAACTAGCATGTCTTTACAGTGGTTGCAGCGTCCCAAAGGTGATTGCCATTTGTGATTTTTCTCAACTGGCTCCCAAAAAGCAAAGTTGATGGGGGAAGCCAAATTCATTTAACAACTGAACAGTTGCAGTGATTTGCCTAACAGAAAGGTCAAAATAAAATCTGGCACAACTCATTTAACAACCACCTAGCTTAGCAACGGCAATTTTGGTTCCAATTGTCATAGGTTGAGGACTATAATAATAATAATAATGATGATGATGATGATGTTGGAAGGGACCTTGGAGGTCATCTAGTCCAACCTCCTGCTCAGGCAGGACTCTATACCATTTCAGACAAATGGCTGTCGTTTCTTCTTAAAAAACTTCCAGAGTTGGAGCATTCACCACTTCGGGAAGCAGGTTGTTCCATTGGTGAAAAAAGATCTCGCAAAGTTGGAATTGATTAATTGAACTTTTTAGTTCCACCGAGTCTGCCATTACCACCGCAGCTATGCCCACCCAAAGGACCATGCCCACCCAATTGGCCACACCCACCTGGCACCCGATTATACATAAGTGGGTTTTGGGTTGCAGTTTGGGCACTCGGTCTCTAAAAGGTTCGCCAGCACTGCCCTATACCATTTCAGACAAATGGCTGTCCAGTCTCTTCTTAAAAACTTCCAGTGTTGGAGCATTCACCACTTCTGGAAGCAGGTTGTTCCATTGGTGAATTGTTCTAACTGTCAGGAAATTTCTCCTTAGTTCTAGGTTGCTTCTCTCCTTGATTAGTTTCCATCCGTTGCTTCTTGTCCTGCCTTCAGGTGCATTGGAGAATAGCTTGACTCTCTCTTCTTTGTGGCAGCCCCTGAGATATTGGAACACTGCTATCATGTCCCCCTTTGTCCTTCTCTTCGTTAAACTAGACATACCCAATTCCAGCAACCGGTTTTTTATATGTTTTAGCCTCCAGTCCCCTAATCATCTTTGTTGCTCTTCTCTGTACTCTTTCTAGAGTCTCAACATCTTTTTTACATCGTGGTGACCAAAAGTGGATGCAGTATTCCAAGTGTGGCCTTACCAAGGCATTGTACAGTGGTATTAATACTTCACGTGATCTTGATTCTATTCCTCTGTTAATGCAGCCTAGCACTGTGTTGGCTTTTTTGGCAGCTGCAGCACACTGCTGGCTCATATTCAAATGACCGTCCAGTAGGACTCCAAGATCCCTCTCATAGTTACTACTATTGAGCAAGGTACCCCCTATACTATACCTGTACATTTCGTTTTTCTTGCCTAAATGTAGAACCTTACTTTTTTCACCATTGAATTTCATTTTGTTACATAGTGTTCAAGTCTGTCCAGATCCTCCTGTACTAACTGTACTGTAGTGGGCTTTGAAGTGTGTACATCCAGTTATGCTCTGAATATCAACTTTATTACAAAAGCATGTTCTTGTTTATTGTTTATTTATAAAATTTATAAGCTGCCTTTCTTGTCTCAAAGCAACTTGAAGCATATATACTTTAAATGCAAGGTCAATGGGCTGCCCACAACAAAGACAATGGAACATGCAATTTGGGCATATCCTTAATCTCAAAGCAACTCTAAAGGAACAGGAACAAAAAAGATGCACACCAGATTCTTGGATACAAACATGTATATAGTAAGGAATCACTTGCATTAAACAAGATGGACCAAATATTATGGCATCCTTCAAACAGGTGCTATTATTATGACCTTTAAGGAGGCTCCCTTTTCAAGAGCCATCTAAAGCAGTGTTTCTCAACCTTGACAATTTTAAGGCATGTGGACTTCAACTCCCAGAATTCCACAGCCAGCAATGCTGGTTGTGGAATTCTGGGAGTTGAAGTCCACATGCCTTAAAATTGTCAAGATTGAGAAACACTGATCTAAAGTATCATGAGCCTGCTTGCAGAGTGGCATGAGGCAGCCTTTGTAGAAAAACCTGACTCCCATCTCCTGGACATGCTTTCAGAAAATGTAGAAAACCAGGAAGGTAATTTGTGCATTGCTGGGTCCTGGAGCTTCCTGAGAGTTCCACACTTGGCTGGATGATTAAATAGGGAGCAAATTGAAGCCTTCCAGGTTCATGGCAGCTTTGCACTTTTGGAAGGCTCTGCAGCTGTCCAAGGACTTCCTTCTGTGGCTGGGTTCCTTTCTGCCCCCTCCATTTGCAATCTTCCTTCTCCACTGATTTTCTGGAGGAGATTGCAGGGGAGACTGCAGCTGGCTATCACATGATTGTGGAGTAATTGCAAGTGTACCAATTGTAAGTCTAAATAGGTTGCCAAGCACCCGGAATACAGTCATTTGACTGCAGGGGGCAGTGTGATGCTTTACTATGGTCAGAAGTGTTTTAAGAGCCCTAAAGCACCTTTTCTTTATGGATAGTTGTACACACTTAGTACAACAGTCATTGACCTATTGTAAATTGAGGATTAACCGTACACTCAATAGCAGAGTAGAACATAAGTAATGCACATTTAATTGCCTATTGCTACAGCATCTCCTTAATTTTCCTGAAAGTGTCATGTTAGCCATTGTTCAAATCCAAATGCCAGAATAGGTTGATTAAATACCACTTCATAAATGTTTACTACATATTTGCTAATACGAGTTAGTTACACTGATGTTATACTAAAATTGGCTTCTAAAATTAATCAAGTCACAAGTAGCTTGCCAAAAGCTGAATCAACATATAATTGCCTCTGGCTACATATTAAGAGTCTTGATGTTGTGGCTTTTGGGTCATAAGAGATTGCCCGGCCTTTGTATTTCAGTTCTTTGCTGAGTACTAAAGTTTATTTTAAATGTTAGTGGCCAAAGTCTCTTCTCTGTGGCCATGATGCCTAAACTTTTTGAGAGTTAAACAGGATAGCTCACCATGTGGTTCTTTATAAGAAGTTGTAGTTCTGCCTATCTGATGCTCTCTGGTTGATTTGAGACAGTAGTACCCATTATTTTCCAGTCCATATTATTTAGGAATGCTGGAACTACAGGCCTCATCCACTTCAAACCATATTTGGAAAGATCAGTACAATACTAGACAACCTGTTGGTTCATGGTTTCAAAGATGGGCCGAGGTGGCGCAGCAATTAGGGTGCAGTACTGCAAGCCACTTTAGCTGACTGTGTTCAGCAGGTCAGCGGTTCAAATCTCACCGGCTCAAGGTTGACTCAGCCTTCCATCCTTCCGGGGTAGGTAAAATGAGGACCCAGATTGTTGGGGGCAATGTAAATATATATATACATTGCTTACTGGTGTACACCGCTTAGAGAGTGCTTGCACTTAAAGCGGTATATAAGTCTCATAAATAAATAAATAAATAAATATTTCCTTAACTAAAGAAATACAATGACCACAGGAGAGCAAAACAGCAATGGGAGCAGAAGTGGCTTTCAACTTCCCCACTGACTTTCCTTCTGGAACCTGGTCAGGAGCATTTGAAAAGATAATCACCTGACCGTGGCAGTGGATGGCATAGCAACCTATTGATGCTGAAGCAGCCACAACTTTGCTGAATTTCAGTCCCACAGGAATAATGGGCACCAGATTTTGGATGTATTGTGTACATTAATCCATTTGAAGTACCTTCTTGAAAAATCATTACCTTGTGTTGCACCTTTCCACCTAACTGAAGGCTACAAATGACAAACAAGACAGTTTTAGCTATGGTAATCTTATTTCTTTCTGCCTCTGGATATTCACTTATCAATTTCTGTTAAATAATCAACACACATAGTAGTTAGGGTTTTTTTCTTCCTAACTATAAAAGGATAATGAAGTTTACCTTTCTTCAAAAATATTTTGCTTATTTGCACAATTAAAAGCAACACTCTGATCTCAAAAGGCAATAATTGTTAAATATTATGTTAAATGTTAAAGGTTTTGCGCAGTGCTTTTTTTCTAAAAAAAAAAAAAAAAAAAAAAGATGCCGGAACTTCATACAACCCGCTTGGCCTACCCTACAAGGTTCCATCCAAAAAAGGTGCCGGAACTCCGTTCTGGGCGTTCTATGAGAAAAAAAGCCCTGGTTTTGCGGCATATTTGCAACTCACAACCCACCATTTGGCGAATGGTAAAGGTCACTATTGCAAACCATCTTCAGGGAAATGAAAGATTCACTTAATCTGTTCCCCATAGATGTTTTCAGTTTACGTTGCTTCATGGCTTTTATATACAAAGGCCAGTTGTGTTTTTACCTATAAAACTCCTTGTTGCAAATATTTACAATATACAGATGTATGCAGGATAAATAGCCTTCTGAAGCACTTGAAATATTGTATATGCTTTGGCTAGGATGCTAATACTTTGCAGGAAGTATTAGCAAAGTGAAACAGAAGTAAATCAATTATTGGAAATGAGTTTGGATTATCCCCTTTTTATGAGAGATATATTACCAGTCTTTCCTCCCAGAGATAGGACCTTGTAAACTTGATGTAACCTTGTCCACCAATTTTATTAAATTATTTATATATTTATTTGATGTATTAAATATACTTTTCAGCCTGAAGGGTTCCCATGGTGACCTAGATAATAACCAAAAACAAAATTCACAAGCTTAAAAATATGCACAATACCAAAGGGAAAAGGAATGAATAGGAAGAGAAAAGTGATAGAAGAAAAGCATCAGTCATTAATATTTTGTTGCTCGTATAATGGCCAACAATGATAAAAGTAGCTTGCCTGAGAAGGCAACCGTTATCAGCTTAATCCATTGTCTTGTTTCTCTCACAAGGCACTTCATTTCAATGGCCTTACCCATTGAGACCATTGAGAGTAGCAGATGGATGCAGAAACTATGAGTGAAGATGGCAGTCATCACTTTAATTTCTCAGAACAATTGGTCCTATTGAGCTCTCTAAAAAAACAGAAGAGAATGACAGCTAGTCATGGTGACGGTCCACGATACTGCGCCAACTGCTTCTTCTGATGGTTGGTTCCATTAATGAAAGACTTTCATGAAAGTCTAAAGAGGTCATCAGACATGGCTACTCAAATATGATTGTGGGGGGAAAAAACAGCTACACAACCTAGAAAATCCTAATCAAAACCTCACAGCAAAACATGGAAAATGGAAAGAAAGGTCTTCACATAATACATTGCTTGATTCTCCAAGATCAGAATAATAGCATGCATTCTGATTTAGATAGAAGCAACCATCAGAGGAAAATGGAATTGCAGCATCTTAGTCTCACATTAAAAATGTCACCCAAAATTTTGTTTTGAGAGGAGGGAATATTTTATTTATATTCAGAGATAGGAAGTTGGATGCTATCCATAAGTTGTTCTATGGAGTTCAAACCTTTTACCAGGATCTGAATTTGTGGACTCTTCCATGTCAGACTGTATGTATAGATGATTATTTTTAGTGCATTAGCTTTAGGAACTGACCAAATCCTGACATTCTGATAGATTAAGTAGTCAGATTAAATAAATTACAGTGCTAAATTGCCATGTGGTTTGAGTTTGGTTAATTATGTTGCATGAACTAATTTATTATGGTTTGGGTACCATTATTTTTATAGTCTTAGTGTAAGTCTATCATTGAAATTAATCTTTGATTGCAAAAGTTCTACTTGTAAATTGAACATGATGTTGAAAACATATTTCACTTCTCATTTTCATCTCATTCAGTAGACAGTGGTGCACAAATGAGCCAGGCGTGAGCACATGCACACATGAAAACAGCCACACCGAGCATATGCGCACATGCAAATGGGACTGCATGGGCACAAGTGCTGCAAATGGGCGGCGCTAGTGTCGGTGGGATGCTCAGGGTGGCCCTAGCACCGGTGGGATGCTCAGGGGCGTAGTGCTAGCGCTGGCAGGATGTTGGGGCGGTGCTAGCGCAAGTGTGTGGGGGTGAGTGCACGCCCGTGTGCGTGTGTACTGTCCATCCCATCACACTGCCCAGGGGCCAAGCAACCACGGCCCAATAGTAGGCCTCGGCCCACAGGTTGGGGACTCCTGCCATAGACCACCTGCAGGAGGCAGATAATACATAATTTATGGAGTTTAGAGGAAAGTATAGTAGAAGACAAATAAGCTACCTTTGCAGAAGAGAGGAGCAGTAACATTTTTAAAAATGAAATAATAGCAGCATTTCCATTCTTCCTAATGATAAGGCCAATTCCTGTTGGGAAAATGTAAATCTTCATCAAAGAAAAGTTAGGTATATGAAACGTTTACTAAAATATACAGAAAAATAGAGATACTGTACATATGTATGATTATATGACAATTGCAGTGGTTTGCTTAACACCAGTGGCAAAAAGGGTCACAAAATCAGGCACAATTCATTTAACAACCACCATGCTTAACAACAAAAATTCTGGTTCCAATTGTAAATTCTTCTTCTTCTATGTTTAGATCAACCTTTAAACTGCTGGAATGAAGCAGTAATAGTAGCCGACATACCAGGCTCTGTGTCTCTCCACATAAAATGTTTTTATCAGTTAAAAGCCTCCACTAGAGCATATTGGCTTTACATTTAGACACTCCAAATCTCAACCTATTTAGGGTCCTCCAAGTAGTACAGCAGAAGAGAGATTAGATCCTTATAGCCTCCTTTATGTTATTACTTACTCAATTTTCTCCTTGCTCCATCTTTTAATTTAATTTTGTTTTTGTGTATCCTCAGGTTAAAAACTGAGGAGTACCTAAAATTCTATGGGCAGCAGGACCCTAAGCCATAAAAAGTTTGAAGGACCATAATCTGCATTTGGAACTGAACTGATAGACCAATTCAGAGTAAGGCTGACAATGCAGTGGATAGATATATAGTGATAGGAGTTGTATGTAATGACCTCATAACTGTACTTTGAATTAATTCAAAATATTCCAATTTTCCACTAATAACATACTAACTCACCCAGAAAGGTTATACATTGGTCACAGAATATCATCCTCCATCACCTCTTTCCCCAACAGTTTGCTTGTATAGTATGGTGCATATTTCTGGTCCCCAACTCAGTGGTGGGATTCAGCTGGTTCGCACCGGTTCGGCAGAACCAGTAGCTAAATTTTGTTGAGTTTGGAGAACTAGCTGAATGCACACTGCTTCCGGAAGTCCGTTCTAGGCCTCGGAGACCTGGAGGAGGCCTCCCAGGCCTAGAACGGCCCGACGGAAGTGCATGGATGCTACTTCCAGAAATCCATTTTAGGCCTCGGAGGTCCAGGCCTGCATCCACGCAGAGAACCGGTTGTTCAGGTATTTGAATCCCACCACTGCCCCAATTCATCCTTTGACTGTTTCTTGCAGAATAGTGGAAACATTTCGGAAGTGCGAAGCTCTCAGCCAGCACCTCCAAATGTCCACAATATCAAACAAAATAGGCATGTATTGAGCATTGAGTAATAATTACGTGCTTCATCAGGTCTTATATTTGATTTCATTTTGCTAGCAGAAAAAGCACAATTAAAGATAAGTACATAATATAATAAATGTGACTGCAAATGTACATGGTTGGTCTATGAGTCTGCTGAAGGCTAAAAGCCAAATTTAGAGAAGGATTTTTTTTTTCCTCCCAGGCTTCTCAGTACATATAAATCAGACTTCTGTTGTGTATTACTAATAGGACAGTAATTATTCCACATACTTGTTTCAGCATTGCTAATATTTATAATCTAACTATAATTTCATACAAGTTATGAAGTTTGTCGTGGATTCCTGTATCAAGAAAAAAAATAAATGAAAACAAACATTGTGAGTTTTTAAATATGGACAGTCGACAGATCCAGTGATGTCATGACTAGGCTGAGCCATATCAAGTTTTAGTAAGAAAGTGTATAAATGAAGTGTTATCAGCAGCACAGTTGATGTGACATACCAAACTCTATACACTCATTCCTCAAGAAATATATTGTATGTATCTCTAATCGATTCACTCATTCTACGTCTCAAGCAGCTGTTCTTTTTTTAATGTACAATTTTTAGTAAAGATTTTTTTAAAGAATGTAAGGACTAATATAAAGCAAGAAAAGAAAGAACACAAAGAAAAAACAAAAACTACAAGAAGGAGGGGGAGGTAAAAGAAAAACTGAAAAGAAAGAAAAAGACACAAAGATATAGCTTCCACTCTTGTTTACAGCAGTGATAATTACAATTATAAATTTACCTCTTATTCTGTGGTTACAACTTAACTCTCTTCTTTCTACAACCTATCCTGTATAATCATTAAAATAATATGTTCATTTTTCTGTTTTATACAAAAATCCATAAGGTGTTTCCACTCAGTAATAAATGTAAACATTCTCTTTGTCCCAAGCAGCTGATCTAATAGACAGTTTCACTGGCATAAACTGCCTTCCCATAGATTGGTATTATCCCAGGATTACATCTAGAATTCTGTCAGGGAATTGTGCAGTGGGTGTCCCAAATGAAGTCAGAGATGCATGACATAAACTTGTAGTTTTATATAAATAAATATATTTTACATCAATATATACATCAAACAAGATAGGCACATAAGGATACAGAAGAAAAAGGTGGCAGGGGGGAGGGAAACTCCCCTTCTGCACTCACAGCACCAATCACAGCACAGATTGCTGCACATGCAGGAGCCAGTACTCTTCAACCAATCAACTAAAAACTGTTCCAGCTACTAAATTTAAATATCTTAATAAATTCCAAGCCAATCCCTGATCCCCTTGATTTGTCTTGATTGCAGCTCATAGAAATTCCCAACTTTTGGGAATTGTATCACATCAGGAAAACACTAAGTTGGAAAGGCTAATCTAAATACTAGATATGTATACTTTTTTAAAAAAAAGAATTAATCTGACTTAAAATGATAATATCATTGCTATAGTTAGTGCAAAATGTGAAAACAGTAAGAAAATGATCAGAAAGAATGGCCTTAGAATATGTTTTTAAAAAAGAATATGACCATTTCCATTGCTATATGAACTTTTTCCAAAGAAGATTTCTTTAAAAGAGATCACAAATCTTGATTCCTATTGAATTCTCCAGCCCATTCCTCTAAATGTTTGTTTTGGAGAAGGTAATTTAGCTTGGTAAAATTGTGTATGGGTAATGTAACAATTTGCATTGTGATCCTTCTGCTAATGAAGAGCAATTCCCCAGCTCATCACAACTCTTTTTCTACAAAAATAAAATGAGCATATAGATACTTGTAATGCCTTTTGGCCCTATTTATTTAAAGAAGGTGTTAAGATTGCTAGAACAATCTGTGAACCTGATTTAGCACACAATTTTGACCAAGCCTCTCTTTTTTAAATATATCAGAAAGTCGGATAAGTTCCAAAAAGCTGTATATTATATAAATAAACTACATAGTTCTGCTTTTGATTTATCCAAGTTTCTCGTTAGCTGCTCTTTAACTGAAATTCTTATAATATCTTATAAAGTCAGTCCAATGAACCGTGCAGTTGCCATAAAATCAGTTAAATTTTTTTTAACTCCAGTACCATAAAATCACTTTTAGAAAATAAAATTCTAGAATGATAGTTTACATGTTGAGCCAAATTAACTTTTCAAGGGAAGGACTTAAGATAGAGAACTCTGCAACTACTCCCAACTGTTCTCTTTATATAAACTATGCCATCATGACCAAAAACTTTTGCAGACTAAATTTGACATTTTCTGACATTTTCTGGTCTCCAAAATTAAACCAGAAACAAATGTAAACATTTTTTAAAAATAAAAAAAATGGCAAAAACATCTTGCAAGTTCTCAAAACTTGCAAGCTCCAGAGCTTCTGTGAGATTTGGTGATCTTGTGAAGCTTCAATCTTTTTAAAGAAAATAATTTTTATTTTGGCTTCTGTATTTCATGTCACCTGTCGTATCTCCACAAAAATTTAAAACACACTGGCAGATCCCCATGAAAATTTAAAACACACTGGCAGATCCCGGTCTCCGTAAATTAAACTATGAAATAAAACAGAAGCTATTATTTCCTATAGCATTTAATTATCATTCAAGTAGCTGTATGTAACCTAATATGCACCTATTATTCAGTGTTTAATATAGAACACTAGCAATATAGGTAGTTGTCAATTTACAATCACAATTGGAACTAGAATTTCCATGGCTAAGCAAGTTGGTTATCATTTCACTGCAGTTCTTAAATGAATCAATGACTGTATGTCCCCTTTTCACTGTTGTTTTAACTTGAACAATCACTAAACAAATGATTATGGAGCTTGAATTGTGATGCCACATCTGTCATCTTGAAGGTACATCTGTCATCTTGATGCCACATCTGTCATCTTGAACATCCTGTCAGATGTTCCTGTGGGGAAATAAAAACTGACACCTTAATTTGAGATTCTGTGATATAGCTTTTCCTAATCTGATATCTTCACAGGATGAGCATTATATGGTACTACAATCCCCAGAATTTCCAGCCATTTTGGTCAATATAATAATGGGAACTTAAAAGTACACATTAACAAAATGGAGAAGACTCTTTTAAAGGAAAGACTTCAATGCAATCAATAAAAATATAATGGTTATGTTACTGATAAACATTTATATAATATTGCCAACATTTATTTTCACCAAAGTATTGAATGGAATCATCCCATTGAAATGAATCGGTTAAATATAGCTATTCATTTATATATTCATTTTGTAGGGCTGCTTTTCTATCCAATAGAATGAATTAGGACACCTATTCATGAATTGAAAAACTTCTACAACTGCATTTTCTTGCTCATTTATTACTAGGAAGAAAAGGAGATATTTCAATTACTACTTGAATAGTCCCCTGAAAGTATCTTGAGGTGAGTGGTTTGGAGAGTGTTGCCAAATGAACTGTACCCATCTTTTAGGATAGGATCTGATTCTTGAATTTGAATATTTCTGGGTTGAGGGCCAGCAGATGACATTCTGGGCCTTGTTCCAAGATTAAAATGCAGGCTACTTTTCTTCTTTAAAAATAACTCATCACAACTGCATTTTACAGGTCTATTTTTACTGTATTATTTATTAAAAGCATACTTTAGTTGCCCTTCATGCAGCAGAAGCGAGGCAATATACTGAAAGCATAAAAAGCTAGAAGCACCCCTGTAAAACAACTTTACAATCAAAAACAGAAAAAGAACAAAGCAAATTATAGACTTTAAAATGCCTGAATGAAATAGATGCAGTGCAGTGCCAGTGTGTTTCAATGTCCATAGAGTTTGTAGGTCAAGGGTTGGGTGTTCTGGGAACAGCAAAAAGAAGTCATTTGACCCAATCAGCAAATCCCAAACTGTTAAATAGAACCCCCAAAAGACTCAGTCGTGAAAAGGATTAACTTCACTAGATTGTAGGATGGGAAAAGTCAGTCAGCCCTCCAAGAAAAAGAGCTGGAGAGCCAGAGTGGCTGGTGTAAAAAAAAGCCTCTCCATTACCGAACTCATTGTTAAGAGTTCTTTCCAAATACCAGATTGGCCAATCGGTGTTTACTACTACCGAATTGGATAGAAGGGACTAGTGATGTTGTGTATTTTTGCAGTATTTTTCTAATACTAAGGCTAATGGCAGAGTACAATTCACAAGGAGAATATGGCCAGAACTGCAATATCTCCTAAACTGGTAATTTTTCCTTGGTTAGTGTATATCAATAAAGTCACTGTGCTGGGGTTAGTAGCATATTGTGGGAAATTTTAAGTGGTGCCAAAACAGAAAAGACTTCCAGAATACACGATGAATATAAAATCCCATAATCTTTCCTTGCTGCTGTATAACATTTTCTTCCTATGTTTTACAAAGGCCCTTACTCGCAAAGTTTGTTGAGTATACAGATAGTCCTCGTCTTATAACCATTCATTTAGGGACCATTCAGAGTTATAATGGCACTAAAAAAAAGTGAAAGAAAGTGACCATTTTTCACACTTCACACTTACAGGTGCAATTGTTGCAGCATCCCCATGATCACCGGATCAAAATTTGGACGCTTGGCAACTGGCATGTATTTATGATGGTTGTAGTGTCCCAAGGTCATGTAATCACTTTTGTGACTTTCTGACAGGCAAAGTCAGTAAGGAAGCCAGATGCGCTTAAAAAACATGTTGTTAACCTAACAATTGCAGTGATTCATTTAGCAACTGTGGTGAGAAAGGCTGTAAAATGGGGCAAATTCACTTAAAAGCTATCTTGCTTAGCAATGGAAATGTTGGGTTCATTGTGGTTATAATTCGAGGATTATCTGTATTTAATTTCACAGAATTGTTGCCATATGACAATAATAGGTGCTGATGTAATCAAAACAATTTTTTTACTGTGATTCACAATAAATAGGGTGAAAATGTCCAAAAAAACAAAACAAATGTCTGGGACTGAAAATCATATATAAAACTCAAAAATGTGAAGAAAAAGACAATGACCTCTTTTAAAATTCCTAACAAAATTGAAAGATGAGCCAAACTATAGCAGGTGCCACGATATGACTTTGCTTAAGGCAGAGGTAGGCAACCTTGGCTCTTTTATGACTTGTGGACTTCAATACCCAGAATTCCTGAACCAGCCATGCTGACTCAGGAATTCTGGAAGTCCACAAATCATAAAAGAGACAAGGTTACCTATCCCTGGCCTAAGGGAACAGTAAATGCGAAGACCTTCCTGGGCTAGAAGATTTCCCTGCACAAATACAGAATTGGACCTCTGGATATTCCACAAAAAAGGGTGAAGATAAAAAGTGTCTCTAAATTTCTGAAGGCAATGATAGAGTGAGAAATGCTTATCCAGGAGTCTATGATTTAAGTGTTATCTGAAAAGGTAAGTGCCAGTATCTTGAAAAATACTGCCATTTTTGAGGCACTGCTCATTAACGATTGAGGTATACTTTGAAATCAGATGTTCACTTCTGCGTGCAGAAATGTAATGCGTGAAGTGAGCCAAGCCTGACACATCTCCAGTTTTTGTTATGAAAACTCTGCTAGGTCACCATAGGAAGATATGCTGCAGAATATCCGGGAAGAGACACAGAGAAGAAGTTGTGTAATTCACAGCTTTGTTTATCTCATGAAGCTGTTACTTGATAGGCTGACAATAAAACAAAAAAGAACATTTGGGAGTCTGGCTGTTTGACAGTGGAGCAATGTTTCTATATACTAGAATTAGTTGACCTGCTTTTGCGATTACCTCTGAAAGATATAAATATTATATTTCTTGGAGAACGTTCCTTTCAGTAATATCATTTCTAGTTTCAGAGGAAAGGATTAAAGAGATTTCAGAAGAGGAAGAAATAATCTGATATAGGTTGATCCTGGATAGAAAATGAAATTGCAAACAAACTACGATGCATATCCTGGAGGCATGGCTAGTACCGTGACATCAACAACTAGAAAAATAACCCTATTTTTTAAAAGAAAGGGATTTGTTCCTTTGCTAAAGCTACTTCTTTAGATTTGCTTCCAACTTCAGTTTTTAGATAGAATCCAAATTGAAAAAAAATGAGGATTAGTACTATGACAAATTTAAGCCACAATAAAGACACAGTAATAAATGAAATTAGCACAAACATCAGAATGTAAAGGCAACTACATGCGGAAAGAAGAAGATAAGATTCCTTCTGGTCAATTTAGCAAATTTCCTGACCTTCATGTAAAACAGTAGAAGGAAGGATGATGTTTTATTTTAATCAGGAAATGTTACATTTGGATCTGTTTGGCTTTGAAAACAAGCACTGATTGTGGGTTTCCACTGATATCGCCAATAGTTGGTCAACATGGGAACAAAACACCTTTGGCCTGATCCAATACAGGTACTCCTCAAGTTACAACAGTTCATTTAGTAACTATTCAAAGTTACAATGCCACTGAAAAATGTGACTTAAGACCATTTTTCACAGTTATGACCTTTGCAGCATCCCCATGATCTTGTGATCAAAATTCAGATGCTTAGTAGCTGGTTCATATTTATGACCATTTCTATACCCCAAGGTCATGTTGTCACCTTTTGTGACTTTCTCATAAGCAAAGTCAATGGGGAAGTCAGATTCAGTTAACAACCGGGTTATTAATTAACTTATTAACTTATTAATTGCAGTGATGGAAGAAAGGTCATAAAATGGGGCAAAACTCACTTAGCAAACAATGTTTTTCTGGCAACATATGAAGTGTTCATATGTACTAATAATCAGCCAATAAACAATATTCTGATGTTCTCAAGTTATACCAGCATCAATTGAAACATCAATTCAGGTTAACACCATTGAGGAATGAAGCTCCAGAAGGTTGAGAACATACATTAAAAACTTAGGCGACATATTTCTTTTGGAAACATTTTTGGTCTATTTATAATATAATATACTGGTCACCACATGGTGCTGTTACACACATCCATAGGGTCTTTTTATCCCTTGCAGTTACAGTACAGGTAATCCTAGATTTACAACCATAATTGAATCCAAAATTTTTGTCGCTAGAGCCAGGCAGTTGTTAAGTGAGTTTTGTCCCATTTTATGACCTTTCTTCCCACAGTTGTTAAGTGAATTATTGCAGTTGTTAGTAAAATGGCTGTTAAGTGTATCTGGCTTCCCCATTGACTTTGCTTGTCAAAAAGTCGTAAAAGTTGATCACATGACCCTGGGGCACAGCAGCTGTCATTAATTCATGCCAATTGCCAGGCCTCCAAAATTTAAATGGGGATTCTGCAATGGTTATAAGCATGAAAATAAGTCATAAGTCACTTTTTTCAGTGTTGAATGGTCATTAAATGAATAGTTGCAGGTCAAGTACTACCTGCCTATATTATGGAGAACTTCTGCAAAAATATTCTTACTCAGCAATATTGGCTGGAAAAAAAAATAGCACTGAGGACTGATTTTTTCTCTCTCTGGAGCCCTGGGAAATTCCTAATTTTCTGCAAAGCAGAAAGCTGTAAACAACCAGTATCTTTCTTCCTTCTATTGTGCACAAGATTGAATGAGTTACAATGTTTTAAATAACTGTTGCAGCATTTTACATAACCTGTTTTTGTTTTATCATTCCTCTTTAAGAGAGATAAAACGTATATGCCATACCATATTTCTGTTAGTCTAAATTATATTATTATACCTTATCCTGATGCCTTTTTATTTTAAATCGGCAGTTCTCAATGTGTGGTCTGGGGATCCCTAGGACCCTTTTGGGGGATCTGCAAAGTAAAATAAATATTTTAAAATTTCTTAGTTTTATTTCTAATGCAGTAAATATCAGTAGATATAACTCACATAAACCAAAGTTCGTTGGTGTCTTTAATTATTTTTAAGAATGTCGTTCCCAAGACCAAAATCTTTGAGAATTTTAAATATTTTAAATGAAATATAATTACAGGGAGTCCTCAACTTACAACAGTTTGTTTAGTAACTGTTTGAAGGTACAACAGCACTGAAAAAAGTGATTTCAGATCATTTTTCACATTTAACTGACCGTTGCACCATTCCCATGGACAAGTGATCAAAATTTAGAAGCTTGGCAACTGAGTCATATTTATGGCAGTTGCTGTGCCCCGGGGTCATTGTAATCACCTTTTGTAAAGTGACCAATCGTCCTCCTTTAGGGAGGACAGTCCTTCTTTTGTAAGTTCTGTCCTCTCTCAAAAAGTGTCCTCCTACATGTCCTCCTTTTCGATATTTGAAGACTAATCTGTAAATCTCCATATTCGATCGATGCCGATTCGATCCATTGCATGTGATGTGACGTATTTGTATTTGACATGACGATTTGTCAAGGCTCGGTACAGTGCGGCGAGATGCGATTATGAGACATATGCGCCTCCACATAGGAGAATTGTTTTGAGAGAGTGCGCCATGTGCAAGAGTGTGCCGCACGAAAGTGGCTTTGTTTACCTCTTACCGAAACATGACACAGCACACCCGCACGCATTACTTCTTTCTCAATCATACACAGGTAAGCACAATAATTCACGTTTTATTAATTCATTATCTATTTAATAATGTCCAAATATGTATAATTTTATTTACAAGTTTATTCACTTATGTTATTGTTTCAGTTTTAATAATTAATTTTATTTATTCATATTTTTTTTCTTCAATTTATTTGTGTCCGCCTTCTCATTGTAAAAACGTTGGTCATCTTACCTTTTGCAATCTTTTGACAAGCAAAGTCAAGCTAGTTTCACTTAACAACTGTGGTAAGGAAGGTCAGAAAATGGGGCCAAACTGACTTAACAACTGTCTTGCTAAGCAACAGAAAGTTTGGGCTCAATTGTGGTCATAAGCTGAGAACTACCTGTAGTGTAGACTTGCAGCTGCTGTGTGTTCAGTGGAATAGACTACTTAGAGCAATCCAAAGCAATTATTTGCCTCTGAAAGGTAGCAGGGCTTTTAAAATTCTTTCTGTTCAACACATTGGCTGCATTTCAATAAAACAAATATACTTTTGGAGATCAAGCCTAGGCCTAGTGAATAATGGAATTATTTGACCATGAGTAATACTTCAATTACAATATTGTAATCAATGATTGGTTTCTATTTCTAGGAAGCAAGGTGGGGTGGGAAATTTTAATTACAGTTTTGTTACTTCCCTTCTTTGGTGTTCAGTTATGGGATTAGTAATGAATTGCCTTTTGAACAGCATTCTTAATAGGGCTGTGAAGAGTTAGGAAAATGATTCAGAAGGGTTTACACAAACACAATACCAATCTGGTATCCATTAAAGCAGATTTTTTTTTCCCCCAGGGAGCAGCTGCTTTAAGGAACACTTCTGCCAAATCACGTTTAAAATGTGCACAAGCCTAATCAATTTTTGTTTCTTTAGAAGGCAATGAGAAAGTTGCTTTTCATACAAAAATATTATACATGCATAAAGATTAGTCAACTTCAAATATATTACATGCTGGACTTGACTTAATATGAAAATAGTATATTGTAACTGCAAATTGGTCATTTCAAAATGAAGTACAATATGGACTGATTTTCATCGTAATTGAAATAGCTAGGATTCTACTGCTACAATTTGTTTACTTTACTTTTTTTTACAAACATGCTTTTTTATAAATTCATATTTAAATGATGCAAAATTCCAATTTCCTTTCCATTACTGCCCAAGTATTTCCATGACGTTCCCAAGAGTTAACCTTGAATGTGTCACTATCTGAAAATGTTTGCTTAAATAGAATGTTTGAAATGGCCCACAGCTGCATTGCTGATACAGGTAGTCCTTAACTTCAAAGCATAACTGAGCCCAAAATTTCCATTGCTAAGCAAGACAGTTGTTAAGTGAATTTTGCCTACATTTTTTTTGCCACAGTTGTTAAGGGAATCATTTAAGTCATGTTTATTAATGGCATTGACTTTGCTTGTTGGAAGACAGTGGGAAGGTTACAAATAGTGATCACATGACTCTAGGACAGTGTAACAGTCACAAATACATGCCAGTTGCCAAGCATCCAGATTTTAATCTCAAAACTATGGGATGCTGCAATGGTCTTAGGTATGAAAAATTGGCATAAGACACTTTTTTCAGTGCTGTTGTAACTTCTAACAGTCATTAAATAATGGTTGTAAGTTGAGGACTACCTGTATTTCATGTTATTAAAAAAAGTTTCCTGAGATACATTTTAAGAAGTCTGTAGTGAAAATATCAAGCATACCCATTCTAAAATATGTATACAAATGGATGGAAACAGACATGTACATTCCTTTGCCTAAATTCAGGGCACATTCTGTTTTTTGTTGCAGCAAACAAGTTTAATTCTGCTCAGATATTTTCAAGCTTACTGATGACCATTAATCTCCCACTTAAATTGAGTCATTGCTGTGGTCCCATGGGGAATGAGAATTGTGTGGAAGGAAAAAATTTTTTTAGGCATTCACTCTTCTTGGAAATAAAAGCTTTCAGATTTTGTAAAAAGTAAAATTCTAACTCTCATAATTGTGAAAATAAACTTGAAAATGTGTGGGTAGGCAGTGCTTTCTGTAATCTTAGAAGCAAGAAAGGAAGGTGGATTCAATGAAATTTAGGTTTGTAGACGTCAGTATCCAGCATTGTACTGTATATTCTCTATGCCTCCTTCTAATTAGCAAATCAGGAAAAAAACAGAAAACAAAAATCAAAGAAAATAAGACAAATGAAACCTGCAACAAAACATAGCAGTGCAAAGGAACTGTCCAATTTTCCTTCTATTTCCCAATTTTATTTTATTTTTTCTCAACTCACTCAGAGGGAAGTTTTTTTATGTTTCTATGACCCTGTGGCATCAACCCTTATGTTAGCAATGAGCCTTGCTTTTGAGTGGATATTTACTTTTTTAAAAAAAAATCTTTCTGGATTCAACTCCAGTGCAAATATAAACCTAATCCACGGGTGTCAAACTTGCAACATCACATGACATGTTGCAATGTGTCATGACTTTTTTCCCATTGCTGGCAATGGGGTAGGCACAGTTTTGATGTGACGCATCTGGCCCATGGGCCGGCAGTTTGACCCCCCTGACCTAGCCCATCATAATTTCTACTGCAAAAAGAAAATTATAGGTTAAGTTATAGATAAATGACTGTCCCTGTTCATTTTGGAAATAAAGTGAGGCTTTGTTCTCAATCTTCATATTCAAAAAGCACACTCACAAATATTGGATACAATTCTGCTAGTTATTGCAAAGGATTGGAAAGAAAAAGATTAGAACTGCTATTAACATTCAATGTTAGAAAAGAACAGATCTATTGCTATAACACTCTAATACAAATGCAGATGGAATTACTGTCTTACAATGCTCAGACGTGAAATAGTAAATAATAAAATCTGCAATCCTCAGATATGTACTATATTTTTCTGAAATAACACAATATTAAATGTGAATTTTGCTTTAAAAAATACCTATAGCCAATCCCCTTTCTCCCCCCAAATGTAGTTTCTTCATTTCTTTTAAAATATGTTCTTAGAATTAACTCTCTGAATTAACAATGTAGTGGATATTATTCTTTGGCTGAAATTATTCTAGGAACTGAGCAACTAGTTTTAATTTATTGTTGGTATAAGGTTCTGCTGATGCTGCTACATAGTCTAACCTTCAAAGATGCTGAGCTATAAACCAAGATATTTCCTGTTTTAATCTCACAAGGGCTATTTCTCAGTTGCTGTTCTTTGTTCACATAGGTGTGGGCTACCATATGGTTTTTGTAACAAGGTTCTTCAGGTGCAATGGGATAAATAAATGAAATGAAATGGCAGTAAGTCTCATCTGAAGGGCCTAATCTAATGGATAAGATGGGTAATATATTGTTGAATGTCAAATTAGCTTATACTATAAAAAGGCAAGTTGTAAAATCAGCCAAATTTCAAGCAATTGATAGATATGTGTTACTTTTAATCTCAAAGATGTTTGAAGATGTGGCTCATATTTTGTCTTATTGCATCTCAACCAAACACTATTGATATTCTGCTCAAAACACAATATTTTACTCCTGGAGATCTGTCATTTAAAGGCTATGAAATTGGTATCAATAGTCTCTTCTTAATAATGGGCTCTAGTAAATTGTTCTTTCCTTGAACCAAAAACCTATGGTGACATGACATTCTGTAATCATACAAAAAGTAATTAAAAACCAAAAGATTATTTAATGTTAATTGTTGCTATGAAGGAATCAAAAGACAGTTCCATACTTTTCCACTGAAACCTACTGCTGATACCAGCTGCAATGCTGTTGTTTCTCTTTCCTAGCTTTTATTTTAACCCCCCAATTGGCTTTCAGAAACAAAAAAAAAAAATCTGAATGTTAAAGGAAGATAATTTATTTATTTTTATTTAGTTAGTTGATTTTTGTAGTAGCCCACCTTAGCAAGTGAGGTGCTCAAAGAATGATTAGAATATAATGGAGAAAAGAATGAGGATGACAAAAATATGAAAAATATTTCATTGAAAACACAATTAGTTGACATCAATTAGCCCATCTGGGCTGACCTCCAAAATCTAGGCACAATCAGACCTAATAGATAATCTGTGGGAAGTCACCTGATTATTCCTAGGGCTATAGACTAGATTGGGAAATTTAAAAACTTCCTGAAAGAAGGACATAACAAAGCCTTCCTATGCATGGACATCTCCCTGAAGACAGCAGGAGTTAAGATCGACCTGAAGGAAACTTGGCTTTGCTAGGGAATGCCCATGGTATCATCAGGAATGAGCTTGACTTGAGGGACTTTATCATACTGTCAAGGATTAGACGCTGCTGTCTGCTGTGACAGGAAAGATCATCATAATTGACAGTGATAGAAGGAGTTGAAGTTGCCGGAACCTTGGGCAAAAGTGACCATGTGATACTGGAATTTAACATAATGCAAACACTAGCAACAGAAAACAATCCAACCAGTGTCTTGAATTTCAAAAGAAAAAGAGCAACTAAGATGATCAAAGTCCTGGAGACTAAAACATACGAAGAACAGCTGCAGGACTTGGGTTTGGCTAGTGTAAAGAAAAGAAGAAATAGGGGAGACATGATAGCAGTACTCTAGTATTTGAGGGGCTGCCACAAAGAAGAGGGGGGCACATTATTCACCAAAGCACCAGAGGGCAGGACAAGAAACAATAGTTGGAAACTGATCAAAGAGAGAAGCAAACTGGAATTAAGGAGAAACTTCCTGACAGTGAGGATAATTAGCCAGTGGAACAGCTTGCCTTCAGAAATCGTGGGTGCTCCATCACCGGAAATTTTTAAGAAGAGGCAAGACAGTCACTTGTCTCAGATGGTATAGGATAGGTTCTCCTGCTTGAGCAGGGGGCTGGACTAGAAGACCTCCAAGGTCCCTTTGAATTCTATTCTATTCTATTCTATTCTATTCTATTCTATTCTATTCTACTCTACTCTACTCTACTCTACTCTATTGGATATTAGGAGAAGTATCTTCCAAAGCAAACTTCTTCTGCAGAGTTCTGTGTTCGCTAACGGACACAGCATTTTAACATAGCGTTTTATCTACAGCTTTTTATCACGGCTCATTTGTTGGGGGTGATTTACATTTTGCAAAGCTGTGTCCAGATCTAACCCTGTGACAATGTACACACTTTGGTTAATTAAATGATAAATTGACAAATTGATCTTAATGGTTTGGAAGTATGTTATTGGAACTCAGACATTATCCTGTCTTGCTGTCCAATGTCTTCAAAGTCCAACTTTTACTTCAAGTCCAAAGTCCAACTTTTACTTCCATAGAATATCACAGGAAATGTAATTGTTTGCACTATTCTGATCTATGTAGGATTGAAAATATCATAACACCTGAATATCTTTTCCAAGGTCTTCATGTCTTCTTTACTGTCTGGGGCATATTTTGTGACTGCTTGTTCCTTTATTGTTGATGATTCAACCTCAAAACTATCCTCCACTTCAATATCTTCATTGTAAATTTTCAGACTGGATGTTCTATCTATTGTCATTAGTTTGGTCCTCTTTATATTTAACTTTAGTCTCTTTTTTTACTATATTCCTTGACCTTTATTACTAGGGCCTGCAGACCCTTTGCATTTTTATGAGTATAAACATATTTAGCTTCAATAATTCTGAAATGTCAGATAGTCCTTCCAAGTTAATCATAGATTCCTAACTTTTCTTTTTATGAATGAATAAGAAACAGGACAGTTGCTAGGAAGTAAAATTAGAAAGTAGATGCAGTATCATAACATATATATTTTGAGGACTATTTAATAAGTTTCTTGGTATTTTTAAAAATAAATTTCTGATCCATAATGAAGCAAAGAAAAGCAAACTTGAAAACATGGAAAAATGCAAGTCTATTCTGTTTTTGTGAAAATAAAAAGATATTTTTCTTGCACATTCAAGCCTCAGCCAATAGGATTTTGCATGTATGGTAATCAAACAGTCATTAATATAGAATGTTACAATCTGATAATTGTAGGAAAACATAAGAATGGCTTTGATTAATACAAAGATGGTAGATGACTCAAAAAGAACAAGCTAAGAAATTTTTAAATCCAACTAACACAATGTTTGTCCCCCCTCTCCAACCACTGAAAAATCTATTCATAGTAAACTCATACAAATCATGAGGTATATGTGCATGCCATTACCACACTAACATAGTTTTCACATTAATGTATAAATTAACTGGGCTATACAATTTGCCTGAAGTCTGAAACAAAGGCATTTCATCTGGCAACTTTGGGAGTTTAAAAATGAGGTAAAGGAATAGACATAAGGAAGTCAGTCAAATATTTGAGGTACATATCTCAATACTATATATTCTTTGGCAAACTTATATGCATATTATATACTGGGCCAAAGGATAGATTCATTAAATTAATGATGACCAGGGAGGCCTCCAGCCTTATGAAGCTTTTTTGGGAAGAGGGAGATGAGGGACACATTGTCCTGCTTCTGATTCCAAATAAACACATAATTACTATGGGAATTAGCAGTTTCCTTAAGGCAGACAAGATACAGGAATTCCAAGATCCAAGTCAAAGTTGTCCAAATATTAGAATTTCAGAAGCAGAATCCATACATAAGGCTCACAAAACAGTCAGAGAGTTGATTCCAGTGAGGGATAACAGGTCAGGCTGCTGCCTGTATTCTGCTTCTATTCAAGAGATTGATTCTTTTGATTGGCAAAGAGCCTCATAGAACATCTCTGCTCTGCTCTCTTCTGTACTTGCTGGCTGCCAGGGCTGGGTGATCTCACATTGTCATCATCAACATACTGTTCCAACTGCTCAGGGGTGCCTGTGTTCAATCAGTCTCCAGCCTCAGGTGATTCTTGGTTTTGCATCTCCTGAGACTGACAGTCCACAAATCTTGCTGGAGGAGCTTATTTATAATCAGTCATCGTATCATTCTTGGGTCATGATACAGATGTTAATGAATAAGGCTGTGCAGCGTTCTGTGTTTGGCACCTTTGCCCAAAGTCAAAACATGTTGTAGGTGCTACATTTATACTGTTGCATTTTGCAGATCAAAAACATCTGGATGTTGTATATAAAGCTCTGTGCTGCATCACTGACTTATGGTGCCTTAGAACAATAATGGTGAAAGTTTTGGTGTGTCCAAATTCAGAAAATGCCTAACTTGACTCACCATATCACACCAACCCCTTGCCTGATGAACAAAGGTGAAACAATTATTTACGTATTCATTTACATATTCATAAATCCAATCTCATGTGGTGCTATGTATTATATATATTATAGAAAGAAATGTCAAATAATTACAAAAATAAAATATGAATAAAACAAGTAGCCTTACAGAAATTTTGGGAGGGTCTGGAAGCTGCGCAGGAGCACACCCAATTCTTGTGCTGCCTCTGTAGCTCCCAAAATCTTGCAAGAACAAGGCGTGTTTTCAGGAATAGTTGGTGGGTGTTGGGAATGCTGTCACCCAAAACATTGTGGTGTGTGACCTGTAACACACATATCATAGATTCACTGTCATTGCCTTAGAACCTTGGCTATAGCACAAAGGATGCATTTTGTCCATTAGTTTCTATCTTGTTCTTGTAAGACTAATTAGTCTTTCTCAAGCAAAAAACAAATAAAGCTTTGCACCCAGTATTGCTGTCATAGAGATGGAAGTGAATTTGATGAAGCATTCATAATATTGCTAAAAGATTAGAAAGTATTTTGCAACTTTTAAAGCAGGTAGCATCCATTGCAGAAATGTATATTACAGGCCACCCAACCAATCAGAAGAAATAAGATGAACTCTTTGCCAACCAGTTAACAAACAAATAAACCGTTACTACCACAGTAGTAATGGAGACTTCAACTATCCAGATATCAACTGGGAGACAAACTCTGCAGCAAGTGGGAGATCAAACAGATTCTTAACCAACCTAGCTGACAATTTTATCATCCAAAAGGTGGAGGATGGAACTAGTAATAAAGTTATACTGGTCTTAATTCTCAATAATAGAGAAGAAGTGATAGAGGGAGTTGAAGTTGCCAGAATCTTGGACGAAAGTTTCCAGCAAATTCAAAATCTAAAGACATGACCTTTAGGACAAAATAGGATTAACCCATTACCACTAAAATACCAAAAGGGCACAGTTCATTGCACAGGAAAGGAACAATCTCAAACAGCAACAACTCCAAACACAACCCCCCCAAAAAGTATAAAAACCCACCCACTCACAGCTCCATTTTGTCAGCTTTCCCAGAACTGCATGCTGTTGCTGTTCTTTTTCTTCAGTAAACTGAACCTTCTTTCCTAAACAGCCTCTATTTTGTTTATTCCCAGCTTGGACTTGACCTGATGATGATTTTTCTTTCAACAAACTGTTGGTTAGACTCTTCACAAGTATTAAACTTGACTCAAAGTTGACTTTTTTATTGAACAGTACCCAAGCAGGTTTATTTCTATTCATCTGTTGTTACATATAATCATAAGGTCTTAATATACTTAATCTGATTGATTTTCAATTCCTGGAGCACATTACTACATTGTTTTGTGAACATGATCACTTTTTTCTTACTATAAATTAATTTCTAATTTTTCTTCCTTAGAATAAGCATCTAAGGCTCTCATCTATGGTAAGGCTCATGAACTATATTGAAGGCCAATGTGTTAGGGACAGAATGATTGCATAATCTGTACAAAGCAAAACAATTTCTTTACTAGCATTGGGGAATGAAATTCACTGTTTGTTAGAGCTTGGATTAAAGAATTACAGATGGTCTTCAATTTACAACTGATTGTTTAGCAAACATTCAAAGTTATAACAGAGCTCTCAAAAGCTACTTACCCCTGGATTTCAAAGTTATAATGGCTGCACACAAACTCTGCAGTCACATAGGTCAGACATGTCAAACTCGTGACATCACGTGACATCACGCTACGTATCGGAACTTTTTTGCCATTGCTGGCAATGGGGTGGGTGTGGTTTTGTGATGACGTGTCTAGCCCATGGGCCGGCAGTTTGACACCCCTGACATAGGTGCTTGACAGCCAGTTCATCTTTACAGCCATTTGCAAGTGAATGTGATTTTTAAAATATATTTTTACTTGTTTCTGGCATTTACTTCTGGTTTCTGGCAAAAAAATGCCCATAGGGCAAAATTAATTTGCTTAAAAACCACAGGATTCACTTAATGATCAGAACAAAAAACAAAACAAAAACTGGATCTAGTCATTGATTTCTGACTGCAATGACATATAATGTCATTAAGTTGAGGATACCTATAATATAAATATTAAACAAAAAGGAGCCACAATGTAATCGTGTGTGAAAAGCCCTCTTATAATAAGAATTGCAGCTGAAAGACCAACATTTGCTGTATAATGTGTCTTTCAAATACCTCTTCATGTGGAAAATCATCATTAACCTAATAGGATGGCAATCTCCAGGTGTATTTAACAATTTCAATTATGGTCTTTTGGAGATTGAAACAAAAACTATTTTCAGATGAACAAAGGCAGCATAAAGGGAACCTCCTCAAGATCAAAGGGAATATTTTTCTGCCAGATGGTTTAAGATAACACATTCATCTGTATTTTGACCCACCTGTCCTCAAGCCCACTTGTTCATTAGTCAAAACTTGCTGTTGTTCTAGCCAATAAATGATTTTCTCACGCAAATGTTTGGCACTTACTTTCCTGTTAATTTAAGACTGATTGGAAAGAAGTTAGTAGAATTAGATTTATTGCCTTCCTTAAAGATTTAGACTGTAATAGAACAGATTTATGCAGAACAATTAATACATCGAAGGGAGGGAAAACATCATGAAAGCCCATCATTCTGCATGTCTATGGAGATTTTCAGTCATCCAGATCATGGTTGTCCCAAAGGTGCTTTTTCGAAAAAGGATCTGGGCTTTCTTGATTTTTTTTCTCCATTGAAAATATTTCACTTCTCATCCAAGAAAAACTGAAGTTCTTCTTCAGTTCTAACTGACTGGTGGGAAGGGGAGGATTTACTGCATATTTGACTTTTTAAAAAATCAACAAAATACTAAAAATGATGTTTGAATTAAAATCACAGGCATCTTAATTTGCCATCATTCCAGAAAACATAAATGAAAAATATTTTTTGCATTGATCTCAGTAGGAATAAATATCGGACAACATCCCAAAAGAGATATCTTGCTTACAACAACAGACTGGGATAATGAAGTTGGAGAATGGCAAAATTGAGAGAGCAGTGTGAAACAAGTTCAACCAAATCCAAGTAGGACTAGCTTTCTTATGTAAAATATATCCAGTGGTGGGATTCAGCCGGTTTGCATCACTTCAACAGAACTGATAGCTAATTTTTTGTTGCCCAGGACCAGAATGGACTTTCGGAAGCAGCATCCACACAGAGAACCAGTTGTTCACATGTTTGAATCCCACCACTGAATATATCACATAGAAAGGCAGATTTAGACATCTGGAATATGTTTTTAGGATGTGCAGTAAATAGAAACTAACAACAATTAGTACTGTGGGATGTGAAGTTTAAATGTTTAAACTTGTGGTTTTGAGGAAATGAAGAGAAGGGGAAGATGTAGAAAGTAATTGATATTTTAATTTTATTTTTTTTTAGTCTAAATGAAGTAATTTTTTTCTTCTCTTTTCCTTTTCCTGTACTTTCTGTGTATTTCATTATTTAATAATAAAACATGAATCATTTAAAAAATTACAAATTTTAGGATGAGCTTCCTTATTTATTTACAATCATATGTTTATTGCTCACTAGAGTTTCTTATGCCGTTTGCTATCCATTTTTACTTTTACTTTCATTATTATTCTTAATTATTATTTGGTTAAAATAATTTCTTGCATTTAATGTCATTTGTTGAAGAGAGGATTACTATAGATTAGGTTTTGAGATATTTTACATTTTTGAGGATACTTAATATCTTCCTTCATATTATATATTGGAAGGCCAGTTAATATTGAAGAGTTAAATGTTTCCATATTAATGTGTAGTTCCAATAAATTTTGTTTTAATCTAAATAGACCGGACATACAATCCAGGCAGGTATGTTGTCTCCCTGGAGCAAAAATTAAAGATGCGACTGAGAACCTAACCAAAATAATTAGGCCCACAGATTACTACCCTTTCCTCCACATTCGGATGAATGACACAACAAAGAACCTGAGTACAATACTGAGAGATTAAGCATAGACAGGCATAAAAGTCTTAAATGCTTATATACAAATGCTCAAAGCTTGGGGAACAAACAGGGCAAACTAGAAGCAATAGTATATGAGGATGGGTATGACATAGTTGGCATTACAGAAACCTAGTGGGATGAAACCCATGACTGGAATGGACCGATGGATGGATACAAATTGTTCAAAAGAAATAGATCTACAAAAAGAGGAGGGGGAGTTGCACTATATGTAAGAGAACCCTACATATCTGCAGAAATGCACATGATCCAAAATAAAATCTCTCCAGAATGTATATGGGTCAATATAAAAGAGAAAAAAAATGAAATTGCCATAGGTGTATATTACCGGCCACCCACAAATCAGAAGAAATAGATGAGCTCTTTGCTAAACACCTAACAAATGTATGTAGGAAGCATATCACAATAGTAATGGGAGACTTCAACTATTCAGATATCAACTGGGAGACAAATTCTGCAGCGAACAGGAGGTCAAAAGATTCCTAACAAACCTAGCTGAAAATTTTGTCATCCAAAAGGTGGAGGAGGGAACTAGACATAAAGTTATACTGGTCTTAATTCTCACTAATAGAGAAGAAGTGATAGAGGAAGTTGAAGTTGCCGGAACCTTGGGCGAAAGTGACTACATCATACTGGAATTTAATACAATGCAGTCACTAGCAATAGTAAACAATCCAGCCAGTGTCTTAAACTTCAAAAGAGCTGATTTTAACAAACTCAGAGAGCACCTAGGAAAGATTCCATGGATGAAAATACTAAAGGGGAAAACAACCCAAGAAGCGTGGGAAACTGCGATCACAAAAGACCAATCCAGGACAATACCACTGAAAAAGAAAAATAAGAAATTCAAGAAGAAGCCAGCATGGATGCACAAGGATCTCTCTGACAAATTGAAAGGCAAAAAGGACAAGTACAAAACATGGAAACAGGGACACATAATTAAGGCCAATTATCAGCAGACAGCCAGGACATGCAAAGATGAAGTCAGGAAAGCAAAATCAGAATGAACAAAGACTTGCAACAGAAATCAAGGATAATAAAAAAAGTTTCTTCCAACATATTAATACGAAGAAACAAGTCAAGGAAACTGTAGATCCACTAAAGAGAGAAGATGGCAAAGAAATAACAGGCAACAGGGAGAAAGCAGTGCTGCTTAACTCATTCTTTGCATCAGTCTTCAACAAAAAGAAACTACAGCCCAACTTACCAAAAAAAAAAAAAAACTGCAAAAGACGAACCAGAAACTAAAAATTAAAATAAGCAAAAAAATGGTAAGAGAACACCTATCCGATCTTGACAAATATAAATCACCAGGACCTGACAGATTACATCCCAAAGTTCTGAAGGAGCTGGCGGATGTTATCTCAAAACCACTGTACCACATCTTTCAAAAATCCTGGAGCACTGGAGAAGTACTTGAGGATTGGAAAAGAGCTGATGTTGTTCCTGTTGTGTCCTGAGCCTGCAGAAGGCAGGCTTGGGACGTTGCAACAGTCCCGGGCAGTTGCAAGCTGCCCGGGACCAGACTGGCTGGCGCCAGCACTCGCACGCATGCATGACGTGCAAAGCGTGCCAAATGTTGCCGTTTGGCCCGGGGATTGTCTTTAAGAGGAGGAGAGAGGCTTGTGTGCCTCGGCGTTGTAACAGAGCTGCGAGTCACCAATAAAGAGGCTCCTGAGAACTACCAAATGACTCCTGAAGTTATTGCCTTTCGCGAAGGACTCAACACTGGCGACGAAGGTGGGATGCCTTGCAATTACTTCAAACAATTGAAAGCTTACCCTGGAGTCCTGAAGCAGCAGGAAACGGCGTTAAATTCAGCAACTGCCTGCCAATACAGCAAACGTTGGAGGTAAGCTGGCTGATAGACCCTTCCTGTACTACTGAAGATGGCAAAGATAGGGAGGCTTTCCGAGTTCGATGTTACGCATCCGGAAAGATGGGAGTCTTACGTGGCCAGAGTAGAAAATTATCTCAAGGTCAATCAAGTGAGAGAAGATGGCTTAAAAGCCACCACCCTGCTGTGTGTTTGTGGTCAAGATGCATTTGAGATTGCTGAAAATCTAGCAGCACCTGCACCTCTAGAATCTGTTACCTACACAGATTTAAAGAAATTGCTAAAGGAACACTTCCAGCCCAAGTTGTCTGTCATTGCTTGGCGCCATACTTTTGAACAGAGGGATCAACAGGCTGGTGAATCAGCTAAAGAGTACATTGCTGCATTGAGAAGAGCAGCTAAGCCTTGCGAGTTTAAACACTTAGAAGAAAGGCTGAGAGACAGATTTGTATGTGGACTGAGACAGAGAGACTTGCAGCAGAGACTTTTTGCTAAAGAAGACTTATCATTCCAAGATGCCTTGAGAGAGGTTACTGCAGAAGAGGCAGCAGGGGGGGCAATCAAGAACATGAGGCCCATCAGAAGTACTCCAGAAGCTGTGTCCGTGCACCAGAAGGGAGTCCAAGGAAGCTCAGAAGAAGATCCTGACAAAGAAGTAGACCGTCTCTATCCAACAAAAGAAGGGAAGCAGAAGGAAGGCAAAGAGAAGCCTTTAGCTGTCCCCAAGTACTTCGGGTGTGGAGGTCGCCACAAGAGGACCGACTGCAGGTTTCGTTCTGCTATCTGTAGAGCATGTGGAAAGCAAGGCCACATCGCAGCTGTGTGTCTGGGCCATCAGAAGGTACAACCCCGAGACGAATTGCGCCTGAAAGGTACCAGGGTCCCCAGCCAAAACAGGGTGGGTTTCTGTGCTTCATGAAGAAGCATTTATAGGACAGGCACACACAAACCTATCAAGAAAAAACTATCACTTAAAGTGAAGTTGCAAGGAGTTCCATTGGTCATGGAACTGGACACTGGGTCTGCACTTTCAATTATTTCCATACACACATTCAGAAAGATTTGTTCTGGTAGTGGATTTCAGGCCAAGCTTAGGCCTTCTGACATTGTATTAACAGACTTTCAAAACTCCAGAGTGTGTGTTAAGGGGAGGCCACCCTTAACGTACAGTATAAGGATTTTGAAGGTCCATTAGATGTATTGATAGTGGGGGGTGAGCGCATGAGTCTCATAGGACTCGATTGGTTTGAGGCCTTGGGAATACATGTTACAGGGCTCAATAGCTTGCAAACAGTAGATCTACAGGAAGTCTGCAAAGAATTTGCAGATGTTTTCAGCCCACAGCTGGGCACATACAAAGGGCCCCCTGTGTCTTTAAAACTAGACCCCACTGTCACTCCTGTTAGAGTAAAAGCAAGAAGGGTTCCTTTTGCTTTAAAAGGGAAAATTGATTCTGAATTGGACAAATTGATTCAGCAAGGAGTTTTAGAACCTGTTGATTCCAGTCCTTGGGAGACCACCATAGTCACGCCTCTCAAGGCTAATGGGGACATTCGCATCTGTGCAGATTACAAATGCACTCTGGATAAGGCATTGCAGCAACATGCCTATCCTGTACCTGTAGTCAGTCAGCTCCTGGCCTCCCTCAAGGGGGGGCGTGTTTTTGCAAAACTTGACCTTGCTCAGGCTTATCAACAGCTGCCTGTTGATGAAGCTGCTGCAGTAGCACAAACCATTGTAACCCACAGGGGAGCATTCAAAGTAAAGAGATTACAATTTGGAGTAAATGTGGCTCCTGGAATTTTCCAAAGCATAATGGAAAACACACTGAGGGGTATACCAGGGGTTTGCCCCTATTTTGATGATGTCTTAATTGCTGGAGACTCCACCCAAAATTTAGCTGAGAGATTGAGGGCTGTCCTGCTGCGGTTCCGCAAAACGGGCCTCAAACCCAAGAAGGACAAATGTAAAATTGGGGTGCCTTCTACAGATTTCCTGGGATTCAAAATTGATGCCAATGGGATTCATCCTGCTGAGTCCAAATTAAAGGCTATTATGCATGCTCCTAGGCCTAAGTCCAAGGCCGAACTACAGGCTTTTCTGCGCCTTTTGAATTTTTATAATTCATTCATTCCTAACAAGGCTAATGTAGCTGAACCACTTCATAGGCTTCTGGACAAAAAGGCAGTGTGGCAGTGGTCACAAACACATGAAGCAAGCTTCAATGAGGTTAAGGCCTTACTCACATCTAACAATGTGCTTGCACATTTTAATGAAACTCTTCCTGTGTGCATCGCGTGTGATGCTTCTCCGTATGGAGTAGGAGCAGTACTCAGCAACCTTAGGCCAGATAGAACTCAGGTTCCTGTTGCATATTACTCCAGAACCTTGTCTTCTGCTGAGCGGAACTACGCCCAGATAGACAGGGAGGCTTTAGCTGTTGTTGCTGGAATTAAAAAATTCCATGATTTTTTGTATGGCAGACATTTCACGGTCTTTACTGACCATAAACCTTTGTTGGGGCTGTTTACCACAAACAAACAAACTCCCCATATCATCTCCCCCAGAATGCTTCAATGGTCAATCTTCCTGTCAGCCTATGATTTTTCTTTAATTCACAAACCTGGGAAAGAAATGGGCCATGCTGATGGCCTCAGTAGATTACCCCTGCCAGTAGTAGAGGCTGATCCTGCTGCTGCCATCAACATCCTTTCAATTCAGGCATTGCCTGAGTCACCGTTAAATGCCAGGGATGTGGCTGCTGAATCTGCCACAGATCTCACAATCTCCCGTGTCTTATCTTGGGTTTTGTCTGGATGGCCAGAGAGTTGTCCTGGCGCTGAGTTTCAGAGTTTCTGGCTTAAAAGGAACGAGTTATCCACCTTCCAGGGTTGTCTGCTGTGGGGCAGCAGAGTTGTCATTCCTACCTCAATGAGGCCTAGGGTCTTAGGTTCCCTTTGCAAGGGTCATCCTGGCATTGTACGCATGAAGGCGCTAGCGCGCAGCCATTTGTGGTGGCCTGGGTTAGACAAGGAAATTGAAGCTAAGGTGCACACATGCCACCTTTGTCAGCACTCATGCCCAGAAATGCCACAGGCCCCTGTACATAGATGGGAGGAAACACAGTCTCCATGGTCTAGGGTGCACATTGATTACACTGGGCCCTTTCAGGGTCAATTCGTCTTGGTCCTGGTTGATAGCCATTCAAAATGGCTTGAGGTTGTACCTGTCTCTTCCACCACCTCTGCAAAGACTATTCAAGTACTGAGGGGTATTTTTGCTGCACATGGGCTTCCGGATGTTTTGGTGTCTGACAATGGCCCTCAATTCACTTCTTCCAAATTCCAAGCTTTCTTACAGGCCAACATGATTCGTCACGCCACCTCTGCACCTTTCCACCATTCCACCAACGGTATGGCTGAACGGATGGTCTGCATCACCAAGGATGCATTAAAGAAACTGACATATGGGGACTGGCATCACAGGTTGGCAGATTTTCTACTTGCTTACCGCACCACACCGTCTACTTCTACTGGGAAAAGCCCGGCTGAACTTCGCTGGGGGCGCACACTGACTACTAAGCTTGACCGGTTGCATCCAGACAAACTGCCTTCTAAGTTTACACAACCCAGGGCACCAAGGCACTTGCTAGTGGGTGCCCCAGTATGGACCCGTAATTACGGGTCAGGTCACTTATGGGTCCCTGCCATAGTATGCAAGGTTACAGGTCCCTTGTCTTACGAGGTTTCCATGGATGACGATCGTATCCTGAGACAGCATATCGACCAGCTGTGTACAAGACTGGACTCACCTGCTGACACCTCTGGGTTTTTTCCAGGGGGGGAGGGGGACCTCTACGGGCAAAGAGAAGGGCAGCCAGAAACCAACAGAGAGGTCACAGACGGCCCATTCTAAGATTCCGCGAGTGCTCCAAACAGGAATTCGTGGGAACCAACTAGAATACAGGCACCAGTGCCTACTCCAGCCGGGGAGTTACCCCGGGGGCATAATCATTACACACCTACACCATTCAGCACTCCAGTCAGGGAGAATAACCGGGAGCATCCTAATAACTCACATCTTGCAAGAGAGCTGGCACATACTCCGTCTAGTTGGCTCAACACTGCCACTGTTCCCAGAATGGGACAATTATATAGGAAGGTGGTCGGAGGGCCGAATTCCAATTCTGACACCTCTGGCTTAACTGAGGGGGCAACTGAGTTTTGGGACAGTACTGAGATTCCAGACAGCCCTACTATGGAACAGGGAAGTGGAGAAAGGCAGCCTCATGATAGGTCTAGGATAGACCTGGGAGGCTCTACAGAGTTGTCCAACCGTGGCAGCCTTCTAGAAGGGCCAGAGAGCCTGCAACCAGGCAGGTCAACCAGGTTATGGAGAGAACAAAGTCCTGGCCTGACGAGCCCGGTGGGCAAGCAAGCAGGCCAGGCAATGGGGCATGGCCCATGGGGACCACCTGGGTCAAAAGAAGGGGGCGAACACATAGCACCCTCCGGACAAGATGTGCTTGGAGGTTGCCAGGGAATTCGAAGGTCACAGAGAGCTAAAAGATCTCCTAAATATCTTGAAGATCTTATAACTCTGCTGGCAAAGCAGAAACAGTAAGAGGGTGTCCCTGTGAAAAGTCTGAATAAGGAACATTGGGAAATGAAGCCAAAAACATTACAGTTTGTTGCCATGGAACTAGTATGGCTTCCACACTCGTGTTAAGGTCAAGTGTAACCATTAATATAATTATAGTTTTAGCTGGGGGGGGAAGGGGTGTTGTGTCCTGAGCCTGCAGAAGGCAGGCTCGGGACGTTGCAACAGTCCCAGACAGTTGCAAGCTGCCTGGGACCAGACTGGCTGGCGCCAGCACTCGCACGCATGCGTGAAGTGCAAAGCGCAGCAAATGTTGCCGTTTGGCCCAGGGATTGTCTTTAAGAGGAGGAGAGAAGCTTGTGTGCCTCGGCATTGTAACAGAGCTGCTAGTCACCAATAAAGAGGCTCCTGAGAACTACCAAATGACTCCTGAAGTTATTGCCTTTTGCGAAGGACTCAACAGTTCCCATTTTCAAGAAAGGGGGGAAAAAATGGACCCAGGAAACTACAGACCAACAGTTTAACATCAATACCTGGGAAGATTCTAGAAAAGATAATAAAAAAATAGATCTGCGAACAACTAGAAGCAAACAAAGCTATAACTATTAGCCAGCACAGGTTTGTTAAAAATAGATCATGCCAAAGCAATCTTATTTCATTCTTTGATAAAGTGACTAAACTAGTAGGCCAGCAAAATTCTGTGGGCTTAGTATGCTTAGATTTCAGTAAGGCATTTGATAAAGTAGACCACAACCTACTCCTTGGTAAGGTAGAAAAAGGTGGAACAGATGACAACAACACCAGATGGATCAGTAGCTGGCTAGCAAACCATATTCAATGAGTAGTCCTCAATGCCACAACATCCACATGGAGAGAAGTAAGCAATGGGGTACCACAAGGTTTCATCTTAGGCCCTGTACTCTTCAATTTCTTCATAAATGACTTAGATCAGGGAATAGGAGGGGAACTCATCAAGTTTGTAGATGACACTAAACTGGCAGGAGTAGCTAATACCCCAGAAGACAAACTCAGGATCCAAAAAGATCTTGACAAATTTGAACAATGGGACCTATCCAACAAAATGAGTTTTCATGTGGAGAAAAGCAAAGTTTTACATTTAGGCATGAAAAAGCAAAGGTTTAAGTACAGATTAGACGAGACCAGGCTCAAAAACAGCAACTGTGAGAGGGATCTTGGAGTCCTAGTGGACGATCACTTGACTATGAGCCAGCAGTGTGCAGCAGCAGTCAAAAAAAGCTAATATAATCCCGGGTTGTATAAACAGAGGCATAGAATCAAGAACATGCAAAGTGTTAGTACCGCTTTATACAACTCTAGTAAGACCACACCTGGAATACTGCAACCAATTTTGGTCACCATATTACAAAAATGATGTTTAGAGTTTGGAAAAAATTCAGAGAAGAGCAACTAAGATGATCAAAGTCCTGGAGTCTAAAACATACAAAGAATGGCTGCAGGACTTTGGTTTGGCTAGTATAAAGAAAAGAAGAAATAGGGGAGACATGATAGCAGTATTCCAGTATTTGAGAGGCTGCCACAAAGAAGAGGGGGACACATTATTCTCCAAAGCACCAGAGGGCAGGACAAGAAACAATGTTTGGAAACTGATTAAAGAGAGAAGCAACCTGCAATTAAGGAGAAACTTCCTGACAGTGAGGACAATTAACCAGGGGAAGAGCTTGCATTCAGAAATTGTAGGTGCTCCATCACTGGAGATTTTAAAGAAAAGGCTAGACAGTCACTTGTCTGAGATGGTATAGGTCAGTGATGGCAAAACTTTTAGAGACCGAGTGCCCAAACTTCAACCCAAAACCCACTTATGTATTGCCGGGTGCCGGGTGGGTGTGGCCCGTTGGGTGGGCGTGGCTACAGTGGTCATGGCAGATACGTGGGCGTGGCCAGGGTGGGCATGGCCAGCTTGATGTTGCTCCTGGGGAGGGACGCCTGTGGAGCTGGGCAGGGTTGGGGGAGATCCAGGGGTCTTTGGCAGGTGGGGCGGTGGGCAGGAGGCTGGTTCTGCAGGGTGAGGCAAGGCAGGGTGGGGGTGCCATGTCACAGGGCAAGGCGAGGCAGGGGCCAGGGTGGCTGCTGCCTGACACCATCGGCCTCTGCACACAAAGGCCAGCAAGCACATGGGTGTTGGGATGCATCCGGCCATGTGGGACCTCGGCAAGTTAGCAGGCGGCTGGTTGAAGAGGGAGGTTGCCATCTCCGAGGCATGGCGCACGTGGCCATACAGAGGGCTCCGAGTGCCGCCTCTGGCACGCGTGCCATAGGTTTGCCACCACTGGTATAGGTTCTCCTGCCTGAACAGGGGGCTGGACTAGAAGACCTCCAAGGTCCCTTCCAACTCCTATCCTATCCTATCCTATCCTATCCTATCCTATCCTATCCTATCCTAGTCTAATCTAGTCTAGTCTAGTTTAGTCTAGTTTAGCCTAGTCTAAATATCTAATATTTGAACAATGTCTGATCTTTCTTTGGAAATTCACTAAATACATTTTTCTTTTTCATTTCTTTATCATCTCTGTTAATTACAAAATTATTCATTTATTCCAAGTGGTCTTGCTATTTTATCATGGATATGACTTGCCTGATAATTAACTTATTTGGGCCTTTGTCCAGCTTTCCTTTCAGATAATAATGGACTTATAACAAATTCCTTTAAAACTCAGCCTAGGTAGATTTCATAAAATTTTCAAATTATTTTCTTGTTTTATTTAGCACTTAGTTGGGTTATTACATTTAATTAAAATTCTCTGCCCATTGGAGTTCTTAGGAAGCCATTCAAATCTCCTGATACCAGTTTGTGACATGCCAATATTAAATAGTTGGTTTAGTAAGAAAATAACAGCTGGCTTGTTATTTTTATTATTTTTAATGAAAAGCATTCTTATTTAAAGGACCATTCATAAGAGAGATATGTTACTGTATGGAGAAGATGGATAGAATATGTTCAGAAGAAATATGGAACTACAAAGTTTCATTTATTTTATGAGTAAGGGATTTGTTTATAAACTTATGATGTTAAAGTTTGAAGAGAGTTAAGGATTAGTATGATTTTGGTTATTGTATAATTAGTAAACTTAAATAGATTATGTTTAATATGTTTGTATAACCCTGTACTTGGCTCTGGGAAGTCGGGAGGGGAGGGGAGTGGGGGGAGGGGGCGGGGGGGTGGGGGGAGGATGGGTTGAAAGTTAAATAGCTCAGATAAGTAGAAATAGTTTTATTGTATATAATATTGATGTTTTAATTTGGAGAAAGGAATTGCTCAGGCATTTCCCCTGGACTCATCCGGAGTGAGAAGATAGGAGGAAGGGGAGAAGTAAATAGGAAGGTTGAGGAGAAGGAGGAGAGGGAGAGAGCGAGGAAGAAGAGGGAAAGAGGGAAGTGAGAGAAGAGGTTAGAGGGTGGATGCGGTTTGGGTGGAAATGGGTGAGCAATACTGAAAGTTGTATGTATAAATTTATTTTACTCTTAATCTGAAGTATTTTTTATGAATGTAATGCAAAATTGAAAATAAAAAAAAAATGAAAAAAAATGAAAAGCATTATTTGGGCTGTTTGCAAAACTCAAGTGAAAGGACAGCTTGTTTCATGATCTTGAGAGAAAGGAGTGTTAGCATTTCTTGTTGGCCTAACTTCTATTTCTACAGCAATCAAAGACTTTTTCACTATTTCTTAGATAGCTGCCCATTGCAAATATTGTTACAATGCACTGGTAGCTCAGTGTTTCCACAGTCAAGATGTTTATTAAGTAGACAATATAGATGAAAATACATAAATACATCAGCCTGGGAATAAAAGACTTGGAGGAGTTAAAGACAGTTGACAGCCCCTCCCCACTCCAAAAAACCCACCCAGTAAATCAATATGCAAGATTTTCAACAAAGATTTTCTTACAACATGTAAAAAACAAGAAAAAAGTCAAGGAACTGATCAGTCCATTAATGGGAGAAGATGGTAAGAAGGGAGAAGATGGTAAGCATTTTTTTTGTGTGTGCATGGAAGGAAAAATTGCACACACAAAAAGGAAAAAACATAGTCCAACCTAACAAAAGCAGTACGATAAAAGGAACAATAGAAAATACAGGTCAAAATAGGTAAGAAAATGGTACGGCAATGTCGTGGAAAAACCCAATCAAAAAGACAAGAGACAGCAACACAAAACAATAATTCTTACTTTAAGATTCAGATGTTTATTTTGCTAATGATTTGGAACATAGCAAGCATAATAACACAACATCACTTACATTAATAACCCATTGCAGTGAAGACCATATGGTATAGCAAATTCCAAAAGGACAGCTATAGGCCAATGGCAAATCAGTCAGGTCCAGTCCCAACCCTTTATACCAATGGTTCTCAACCTTCCTAATACCGTGACCCTTTAATACAGTTCCTCATGTTGTGGTGACCCCCAACCATAAAATTATTTTTGTTGCTACTTCATAACTATAATTTTGCTATTGTTATGAATCGTAATGTAAATATCTGATATGCAGGATGTATTTTCATTGTTACAAATTGAACATAATTAAATTCTATTCTATTCTATTCTATTCTATTCTACTCTACTCTACTCTACTCTACTCTCTTCCATATTGTCTATTCTATTCTCTCTTCCATATTGTCTATACTATTCTCTCTTCCATATTGTCTATTCTATTCTGTTCTGTTCTGTTCTATTCTATTAGATAATTTAAGATCGTCTTCTTCCTAGTTCTTCGAAAAAGATTCAGTTATAGAAATGACAACTTTCCAATCATTCTCTACATCTCCCAGCTTTGCATTTGGAGTGAAATGAATCCCAAATTTCCCTTAGTATATTTTGTTATTTTATTTCAAAACGGTCAGAGAGGAGGATAATTTCCCTAAGAACCACCCGCCGTGGCGCTCGAGGAGCTCCTGTCTCTCAGCCCCGCCTTTCGAGGAGGAGAGTTCGGGTGGGGGGAGCAGAGAGAAAGCGTTCTCTTTTCACAGAGGAAATTGGCCCCGGTGGCTCGCCATACGCGAAGCCTTAAGTAGCGTGAGAGTTGGAAGAGCGAGGGGTTCCCCTTTCCATCCCTGCTGCGGCGCTTGCAGCTTTGTGGGTTGGTACTTTCACGCTCGTGGGATTCAAAATGTCACAATGGCTCAGAACGTTCAGAGTGTTACATTGTCTCTCATGCTGCCCATCACTTGCCACATTTGTCTGGGGGACCGCGTGGAGTGGAACGTGTGGGACACAGGAAAAAGCCCCCTCAGTGGGGGAGAGAAGGAGAAGCACTTTTAATTCCACACTTTCTTTCTTCTTTTTCTCTCGCCCCCTCCACCCATTTCTTGTGTGGCTTTGAATGGGCGATTATTTCTGAAGTCTAGCTTTGTCCCCAGCTTTGGAAATGGCTCTCCGAAAACTTTATAAGCAGTGTGTCAAGCCCTGGACTTGACATGAACCAGTGGGGGACAGGAAAGGAGCAGCCAGCGGCCAACCGACATCCGTATGCTGCCCTGGGGTGCCACCGGACTTCCGCGAACCAGCTGGGAGTCGGCAAGGCCACCATGCACCGTGACCGCCTCCCTCCATTGACACAGATGCCAGGGAAGTCCCTACCGCCGGCTGGGCATCAGAGGCATGCCAGTGGGACACCGGAGAGACCGCCTCTTGCTTCAGTTGCCCCTTGCTCTCACTGGACACAGGGGGAGTCCCGAAAATCAGCTGGGTGTCGGCAGCAAGTCAGCCAGACGCCGGAGGAACTGCCTCCCACTGTGGCTGCCTCTCCCTCTTGCTGGGCACCGGGGGGAATCCCCGGAAACCAGCTGGGTGGCAGAGACAACCGGCTGGACGTTGGGGGTTGTCTCTTGTCGTTGCTGCCCCTCTTGTGTTGCCGGTGGTCAGGGGAGGCTGCCGGTTGCCGGAGGCAGCTATGACCTCATAGAAGAGCGTGGAGTCTCAGTTCCTAAGACCATCAGAAATATGTGTTTTCCGATGGTCTTAGGCGACCCCTGTGAAACGGTCGTTCAACCCCCAAAGGGGTCCCGACCCACAGGTTGAGAACCGCTGCTTTATACCCTTTCTCGTTCTAAGATTGTAGTCAGATGGTCCACTAACTTTTGCTGACTTCTGCTGACCTCCTGCTGACCTTCTGCTAAACATAACTTTCCATATATACCCATGTACATTGGAACCCGCATCCATCGGCTACTTTCAGTTCCCTATTTCTTACTGTTACAGTCCTTATGTTCTAAATATATACAGAACTACCTACTTTGCAATTTCATATTGCACAAAGTTCAGCAGATTACAAATAATACATCCATATTGTGAAACAATATAGAGTTTGAGTTAAAGCTTTGATTTAAATCACTACTGTGGGGCCTATCTCAGGATTGCTCCAGCCTCATATTGTTACATGAGGAGGGGGCTATATTTTCATCTCCCACAGCAATATCTATCCACTCAAGATGACTTCAAATCACCAGGACCACTTTGATTACATCCCAGGGATCTGAAGGCATTGGCAGACATGATTTTGGAGCCACTGAACCATATTTTTCAAAGATCCTGGAGCATGAAGTAAGTGCCAGAGGACTGGAAAAGAGTTGATATGGTTCTAATCTTCAAAAGGGGGAAAAACATGGATCCAGGAAACTACATGTAATCCTCAATTTATGACCACAATTGAGCTCAAAATTTGCTTTGCCAAGTAAGACAGTCAAGTGAAACATACCCCATTTTATGATCTTTATTGCTACAGCTGCTAAGTGAATCTGTGCAGTTCTTAAGTGAGTCATGCAGTGATTAAACAAATCTACACCTATTTCGGTTCAGTTTAGTTTTGGGAGAGTTACTTTATTAACAAACAGACAGCTATAAAATCCTGAAACTCTTTGCAGAATTAATTTCTATAACCTGGTTGGTATGAAGTTAAGTAGGAAAATAGGATAATTGCAAATTGAGTGAGACGCCAATATTTTGCATCTTTACAGTATGACTTAAGGAGCAATAAAAATGCATTTTAAATGGTGGGTTTACATTATTTCTGATTTAAATGTATACTCAACTCTTTTTTTAATGTTCAGCCTAATATACATTGACTTATAACCTGTCACTTAGCAAGCACATTCTTTTTTCATTGGATAAAATAAGCACTGATATAAAAAGTGCAGAACTGAGACAACAAAAAAGTTATAGTTGTGGAGAATAGTGCAAAATCTTTCTCAGTATTTCAAAAGGAGTTTCATTTAGAACTCTTTGCAACTTTTGACCAGTGGTAATATAAACATAGAGCCAGTTTAGTGCAGGGGTTAAAGCCTCAGGCTAGAAACTGGGAGACCATGAGTTCTAATTTTACCTTAGGTTCAAAGTCCCAAAGGTGCCTTTTCATAAGACAACTGGACTTGCTTTTTCCACTTTGAAGACGTTTCACTTCTCATCCAAGAAGCTTCTTCAGCTCTCTTAGGTTCAAAGCCAGCCTGGTGACCTTGGGCTACTCATTTTCTCCAAGCCCTAGGAAGTAGGCAATGACAAACCACTTCTGAAAAAACTTGCCAAGAAAATTGCAAGGACTTGTCCAGGCAGTTTCCAAGAATCAGAAATGAATGAATGGAAGAAAAAAATAGTTTTCAGAGAAAAAAGATCTAGAAAGTTGTAGGCGTCTTTGTGTGTGTGTGTGTGTGTGTGTGTGTGTGTGTGTGTAGGATTTTGTCTCTTAAGAAGTGAGATCTTTTGTGCTTTTCAATGTTTAACTACTCTTTGCTTGGCTGAAATCAACTCTTTTCTGTGAGGGAAATTCTGAAAGAAAGAAAAAAAGAGAGACAAAATGCCCCTTGGGCTAGCTAAAGGACATTTTGAAAGTGTTTCCATGGGTTTATTGGATTTTGTTCTCTTTGAAAGCACAATACAATTCTCTCAGGAACAATTAAGGTTAATGTTACCTTTTTCTTTGTAGCCTTTTGTCCTTGCACAGTCAAATCCTGAGCTTTAAAGAAAATGCTGTTTATAGTCTTTCAAGCAATTTAGGTGAACAAGAAGCTGGTTCCCCTAAGCTGTTCCTTTTCAATGCTTTCTCATGCAGCATTCAAAATACACACAATACATTTGTTTTAATCCTTCATACGAACCAGTTTCTTTTTTGCAAACACATAGGCCACTTACGGATTTCTTGGGAGCCAAGTTCATTGTACATAATTTTAGTTGTATAGAGTTCACATTTTTTTCTGATGCTTTGCCTTCTTATGTTCTGCACAGGTTCAGAAGTGGGGTTGGCTTTGCGATATTTGTAATCTGTGTGTGATTTGAAGCTGTCTAGTTGAAAAAAAAGGATGGCACCATTCAACCTTCAACTGCAATCAATACTTCCCAAGAAGCTTGCAATGACTAGCCAACCCTCCTCCCCAAATTTAAATCCCACACAGATTACAATCCCTAATTGTGAACCATTTTGCTCTTTGAAGCACAAGGTAAAATATCTGCAAAACATGTGATTGCTGTTTTGTTGTTCATCTCCCTAATCCTAGTGAACTCCAGCTAAGATTTTATACATTGGCTGCTGTCTCTTCATTGAAGGCAAAATGTTTAAATTATATGTTTACAAACCAATGAGTGTATTTTGTTGAAATACCAAAAAATGCTGAAAATATTTTCATATGTCTTTGTATGGAGCCATACTATAAATAGACTCTTTAATTTTTAAAAAATATAACTTAATTTTCAAATTGTCTCACCGTTCCCTTAAGGTGTATCACGTGTATTATGCTACTGTATACCGCTTGGAGACATGTTTCATGAAAGGGAGTGCAGATATGTTTTAAATAAATAAGAATAAAACCTTCCTATAAACTAAATTCTAGTTTTCACCAAAATGTTAAACTTGGGATGTATTTCTGATAAGTCAGACATAAACTTTAGGGGAAGTAAATATTTTAAATCTTAATTTGCTGAAAGCAAGAATAGGAACTTTTCCCCCCTAAAAGTGAACTATTTTAGTGAATGGATAAATACTGTGTTGGAAAGATAACAATTCCCAAAATGGAGAAACAACAATATTGGGCAATTGTTGAATCACATCCAATTGTTATGCAACCTTAATTTCCCTGAATGGAATTAAATAAATTATGGTTATAGTTACTGGCAATACTCTAATGTTTATATTCATAGAATCTAACTGCATGCAATTTGAAGAATTTGAAATTTGAGTAATACGAAGATCTATTGCAGTAGAACTGTTTAGCTAGAGTCTCAGATTTCTTAGAAGCTTAGGAATCACACAACAGTCACAGTGACATATCTGCTACATGTAAGAATATTTCAATAGTTAATAATAATAGTAATAATAATGATTATAGGTAGTTCTTGACTTATGACCACAATAGAACTCAGCATTTCCATTGCAAAGTAAGGCAGTTATTAAATGAGTTTTGCCCCATTTTACGACCTGTTTGGCACAGTTGTTAAGTGAATCACTGCAGTTGCTTATTGAATCATGTGGACTTAAATGAATCTGGCTTCCCCCACTGACTTTGCTTATCAGAAGGGTACAAATGGTGGAAAGGCACAATTTGTGATCAAGTGAACCTGGGACAGTGCAACTGTCACAAATACATGCCAATTGCCAATTGCCAAGTGCCCGAATTTTGTTCACAGGAACATGTGGATGCTGCAATAGATGTTATGTGTGAAAAACATAAATCAGTTTTTTAAGTGCCATTGTAACTCAAGAAATAGTTGTAAGTTGAAGACTACCTGTCACAGTGCTGATGGTGTACTGAATCCTGAAACAACTGGAGCACAACTTGAATACCATTGCTATTGACAAAATCACAGTCAGTTGCACAGGATAGAAATATTTGGAACAGCTTAAATCCTTAACACCATCAAACAACAACCTCTGCCTATCCCAGTAATGGCGAACCTTTTAGAGACCGAGTGCCCAAACCGCAACCCAAACCCACTTACTTATTGCAAAGTGCCAGGGCCGCATCAGCACTGTGGTTCCCTCAGGGAGGACAGGGGGTGTGGCCCACTGGGTGGGCATGGCCAGGGTGGTCACAGCAGAGTGGATAGATGTGGCCACCTCGATGCTCTAACACCTCTACTTGAGCTTGTTAGCCAGCCATTTTGCCTGCCTTGTGCTGGGCGGGGCTGCTGCTCCGGGCGATGGCCTAATGGACCTGTGCGAGCTGCTAGTGGTGGTGCGCATGCCCATAAAGAGGGCTCTGAGGTCCGCCTCTGGAATGTGTGCCATAGGTGCGCCATCACTGGCCTATCCCATATCATTGGGAAGGACTGAACAGATGGATAAAAATGCCAAATCCAGTCTGAACAACTAGCTGACTATGTGATGTACCGTAATTTTTGTGCTCTTAACCATTGCCAGGTCTTATTGTTATCTGCCTAATAATTTCTTTTATGTATTGGCCATCAAAAACTTTGTCTTCCATGACTTTTTTCTGTCTTTGGTCTTTCTTGTAGGACAGTTTGTCTCTCCAATATTATTATTATTGTTGTTATGTCCCGAGCCTGCAAAAGGGCAGGCTCAGGACATTGCAACGGTCCCGGGCAGCTGCAAGTTGCCCGGGACCAGACTGGTTGGCGCCAGTGCTCGCGCGCATGCGCGAGGCGCTGCGCGCGCCTAAATATTGCCTTTTGGCCCGGGGAAAAACGTCCTTAAGAGGGGCTGAGAAGTCCGTGCTGTCTTGAGTTGTAACGGGGCTGCTGAAGAGAAATAAAGAAGGTTACTGAACATCAAGAATGTCTCGCGTCATCATTGCCATTAGCCGAGGACCCAACATTGGCGACGAAGGTGGGATGGCCTTGCAATTACGCAAATAATTGTAAGCGTACACTGGAGTCCAGCACAACGAGGAAACGGCGTTAAATTCAGCAACTGCCTGCCAATACAGCTTCGTTGGAAGTAAGCTGGCTGATAGACCCTTCCTGCTTTACTAAAATGGCAAAGATTGGAAAACTTTCAGAGTTTGATATTACACATCCCGAAAGATGGGAATCTTACGTGGACCGAGCAGAAAATTATTTCAGAGTTTATCAAGTAAGAGAAGAGGGCTTAAAGGCCGCCACACTACTCTGCGTTTGTGGTCACGATGCATTTGAAATTGCTGAAAACTTAGTAGCCCCTGCACCTCTTGAATCTGTTACCTACACAGATCTTAAGAAATTACTGAAAGAGCATTTTCAACCCAAGTTGTCTGTTATTGCTTGGAGAAATAATTTTGAACAGCGGGATCAACGGGCTGGTGAATCAGCTAAAGAGTACATTGCTGCATTAAGAAAGGCAGCTAAGCATTGCGAATTTAAAGACTTAGAGGAAAGACTGAGAGACAGACTTGTATGTGGATTGAGAAACAGAGATGTACAACAAAGGCTTTTTGCCAAAGAGGACATATCATTCCAAGATGCCTTGAGAGAAGTTACTACAGAAGAAGCAGCAAGTGGGGCAATCAAAAATATGAGGCCCATCAAAAGCTTTCCAGAAGCTGTTTCCGTGAATCACGAGGGAGTTCAAGGAAGCTCAGAAGAGGAGCCTGATGAAGAAATAGATCATCTCTACCCAACCAAAGAAGGCAAAGAAAAGTCTTCACCTGTACCCAAGTGCTTCGGGTGTGGAGGTCGCCACAAGAGGACCAACTGCAAGTTCCATTCTGCAATCTGTAGAGCATGTGGGAAGCAAGGCCACATAGCAGCTGTGTGTCTGGGCCGACAGAAGGTACAACCCCAAGAAGAATTGCGCCTGAAAGGTACCAGGGTCCCCAGCCAAAACAGGGTGGGTTTCTGTGCTTCACGAAGAAGCATTTTTAAGACAGGCACACACAGACCACTTAAAAAGAAGCTGTCACTTAGGGTGAAATTGCAAGGAGTTCCATTGGTCATGGAACTAGACACTGGGTCTGCACTTTCAATCATCTCCATTCACACATTCAGAAAGATTTGTTCTGGTAGTGGTTTCCAGGCCAAGCTTAGGCCTTCTAACATAGTACTAACAGACTTTCAAAACTCCAAAGTGTGTGTTAAGGGGGAGGCCACCCTTAACGTGCAGTATAAGGATTTTGAAGGTCCACTAGATGTATTGGTAGTGGGGGGGGTGATCGTACGAGTCTCATAGGACTCGATTGGTTTGAGGCCCTGGGAATACAAGTTACAGGGCTCAACAGCCTGCAAACGTTAGACTTACAGGAAGTCTGCAAGGAATTTGCAGATGTATTCAGCCCTCAGTTGGGCACATACAAGGGTCCCCCAGTGTCTCTAAAATTAGACCCAACTGTCACTCCTATCAGAGTAAAGGCAAGAAGGGTACCTTTTGCCTTAAAAGGGAAAATTGATGCTGAATTGGACAAATTGATTCAGCAAGGAGTCTTAGAACCTGTTGACTCCAGTCCATGGGAAACTCCCATAGTAACGCCTCTTAAGGCTAATGGGGATATTCGCATTTGTGCATATTACAAATGCACGCTCAATAAGGCATTACAACAACATGCCTATCCTGTGCCTATTGTCAGCCACATTCTAGCTTCCCTCAAAGGGGGGCGTATTTTTGCAAAGCTTGATTTAGCTCAGGCTTACCAACAGTTGCCTGTGGATGAAGCTGCTGCTGTGGCACAAACCATTGTAACTCATAGGGGGGCATTCAAGGTCAAGAGACTGCAATTTGGAGTAAACGTAGCTCCTGGAATTTTCCAAAGAGTAATGGAAAATACCTTGAGGGGTATTCCAGGGGTTTGCCCCTATTTTGATGATGTCTTAATTGCTGGGGAGTCTACCCAAAATTTGGCTGGAAGATTGAGGGCTGTCCTGCTGAGGTTTCGGAAAACAGGACTTAAACTTAAAAAGGACAAATGTAAAATTGGGGTGTCTTCTACAGATTTTCTGGGGTTCAGAATTGATGCCAATGGGATTCATCCTGCTGAGTCCAAATTAGAAGCTATCACACAAGCTCCCAGACCTAAGTCCAAAGCTGAACTGCAAGCTTTTCTGGGACTTTTGAATTTCTACAATTCATTTATTCCTAACAAGGCTGATGTAGCTGAACCACTTCATAGACTTCTTGACAAACAAGCTGTGTGGGAATGGTCACAAACACAAGAAGCAAGCTTCAATGAGGTTAAGGCCTTGCTAACATCTAACAATGTGCTTGCACATTTTAATGAAACACTCCCTGTGTGCATTGCTTGTGATGCTTCCCCTTATGGCGTAGGAGCTGTACTCAGCCATCTCACACCTGATGGAACTCAGGTTCCTGTTGCATATTACTCCAGAACTTTATCCTCTGTTGAGAGGAATTATGCCCAGATAGACAGGGAGGCCTTAGCTGTTGTTGCTGGAATCAAAAAATTCCATGATTTTTTATATGGCAGACATTTCTACACTGACCATAAACCTTTGTTGGGATTGTTTACAACTAACAAACAGACCCCTCACATTATCTCTCCCAGGATGCTCAGATGGTCAATCTTTCTGTCAGCTTATGATTTTTCTTTAATTCACAAACCGGGCAAAGAAATGGGCCATGCTGATGGACTCAGTAGATTACCCTTACAGGTAGTTGAGGCTGACCCTGCCCCGGCAATCAATATTCTTTCAATTCAAGCACTGCCTGAGTCACCCCTTAACGCCAGGGATGTGGCTGCTGAATCAGCCACGGATCTTACACTCTCTCGAGTCTTATCCTGGGTTTTGTCTGGATGGCCAGAGAGTTGTCCAGGTACTGAGTTTCAGAGTTTCTGGTTAAAAAGGAACGAGTTGTCCACCTTCCAGGGCTGTCTGCTGTGGGGTAGCAGAGTTGTCATTCCTACCTCAATGAGGTCTAGAGTCTTAGGGTCCCTTCACGAGGGTCATCCTGGCATTGTTCGAATGAAGGCACTTGCACGCAGCCACTTGTGGTGGCCTGGGTTAGATAAGGAAATTGAGGCTAAGGCGCATGCTTGTCACCTTTGTCAACGCTCATGCCCAGAAATGCCTCAGGCTCCCGTACATAGGTGGGAGGAAACACAGTCCCCATGGTCTAGGGTGCACATTGACTACGCTGGGCCCTTTCAGGGTCAATTCTTCTTGATCCTGATTGATAGCTATTCAAAATGGCTTGAGGTTGTACCTGTCTCATCCACCACCACTGCAAAGACTATCCAAGTACTGCGGGGAATTTTTGCTGCACATGGGCTTCCAGATGTTTTGGTGTCTGACAATGGCCCACAATTCACTTCTTCCGAATTCCAAGCTTTCTTACAGGGCAACATGATTCGTCACGCCACCTCTACACCTTTCCACCCTTCCACCAACGGGATGGCTGAACGGATGGTCCGCATCACCAAGGATGCTTTAAAGAGACTTACCTATGGGGACTGGCATCACAGGTTGGCTGACTTCCTCCTTTCCTACCGCACTACACCTTCCACTTCTACCGGGAGGAGCCCAGCTGAACTTCGTTGGGGGCGCAAACTGATTACTAAACTTGATCGGTTGCATCCGGATAGACTGCCGCCTAGGGGTACACAGCCCAGGGCACCGCGGCAATTGTAAGTGGGTGCCCCTGTATGGACCCGTAACTACGGGCCAGGCCATTTATGGGTTCCTGCCACTGTTTGCAAGGTTACAGGCCCTTCTGTCTTATGAGGTCTCCTTGGAAGATGGCCGCATCCTACGACGGCATATTGACCAGCTGCGTACAAGGCTGGACTCACCTGCAGAGACTCCTGGTTCTTTTCCAGGGGGGAGGGGGACCCTTACGGGCAAAGGGAAGGGTGTTGGCAGCATTCAGACTCTCACAGTGAGGCCACAGACGGCCTGTCGCATGATTCCGCGAGTGTTCCAAACAGGAATTCAAGGGAACCAGTTAGCGCACAAGCTACAGCGCAGACTCCAGCAAGGGAGTCACTCCGGGGGCATAATCATTGCACAGGTACACCTTTCAGCACTCTAGTCAGGGAGAATAACCGGGAGCATCCTAATAACTCAAACATTGCAAGAGAGCTGGCACACAATCAATACAATTGGCCCAAAACAGCCACAGTCCCCAGAGAAGGACACTGCCACAGGGAAGTGGGAGAAGAGCCAGTTTTAGACATTGGACCCTCTGGTTCAATGGAGGGGAGAAATGAGTTTTGGGACAATACTGAAATAACAGACAGTCCTGCTATGGAACTGGGGAGTGGAGGAAGCCAACCTCCCGTTAGGTCCAGTGTGGGCTTGAGAGGCCATTCAGAGCTACCCAACAATGGCAGCTTAATAGAAGGGTCAGATCGCCTGCAACTAGGCAGGTCAACCAGGTTAGAGAGAGAGCAAGGTCCTGGCCTGACGAGCCCGGTGGGCAAGCAAGCAGGCCAGGCATCAGGGCACAGTCCACAGGGGCCACCAGGGTCTGAGAAGGGGGGTGAACCTATAACATCCACAGGACAAGGTGTACTTGTAAATAATCCAGGCCTATGTAGGTCACAGAGAGATAAGAGGTCTCCCAAATATCTTGAAGATTTTATAACCTTACTGGCCAGGCAGAAGACTTAAGTGTATTCTGTGGAAGCCGGAAATGGGAACACTGGAGTTAATCCGCAGCACTATAGTGTGGTACCATTTAATAAGAGTGCACACCACGCTCGTGTTGAGGTCGCGTTAAAATTGTCATGTGGTCTTAGCCGGGGGGAAAGGGGTGTTATGTCCTGAGCCTGCAAAAGGGCAGGCTCGGGATGTTGCAATGGTCCCGGGCAGCTGCAAGTTGCCTGGGACCAGACTGGTTGGCGCCAGCGCTCGCGCGCATGCGCGAGGCGCTGCGTGCGCCTAAATGTTGCCTTTTGGCCTGGGGAAAAACGTCCTTAAGAGAGGCTGAGAAGTCTGTGCTGCCTTGAGTTGTAACAGGGCTGCTGAAGAGAAATAAAGAAGGTTACTGAACATCAAGAATGTCTCGCGTCGTCATTGCCATTAGCCAAGGACTCAACAATTATTATGGATCATCGCATAGTCAGCCAGATGTTCAGACTGGATTTGGCATTTTTGTCTACCTATTGAGTCCTTACCCAGAACCTGGGATAGGCAAATGTGGATGTTTGATGTTATTACAGATATCGTCGCAGGATGGAAGCAGTTCCTAGTAAGGCTGCCTTTTGCAATTGACTAATGGTTGTTGTTGTTGTTGTTGTTAATAATAATAATAATAATAATAATAATAATAATAATAATAATAATGCTGGAAGGGACCTTGGAGCTCAGGAAGGAAACCCTATACCATTTCAAACAAATGGCTGTCCAATCTCTTTTAAAAACTTCCAGTGTTGGAGCATTCAACCTGCTTCTGGAGGCAGGTTGTTCCCCTGGTTAATTCACTAAATGTTTCTGGTATACTGGGTTCAATACATTCACTGTCCTTCATCTATTGTTCCAATTCACTTTTCTTCTTCAAATTTCTGCTGTACTTGCAACATGACATGCCCACCTATTTTCCTCTAGATAAATAGAGTCTGTCAACATTACTACGTGGATAAAGGCATGATTCATTTTCATTATTATTCTAAAGAATAGCAAAGAGGCATGGCTAGTACATTAAAAAAAGGGCAAAGCTGACAAAACCCAGCAATGGCTAAGAGCAGGAAATATGAAGAAAGAGACAGAGGGGGCAATTTTGATTGTGCAAGACCAAGGCTTAAGAAGATAGGCATATAGTATTGAGAAGATAGCAACAGATAGCAAATGTCACTTCTGCAAAAAGTGAAAAACTGTCTACCCCTTAGTTTTAGAATTAAAATTTAGTTTTAAACATAGTTTTAAAAGATTGGTAAGACAAAGTACCAACAATAGTGCATTGGAATATCTGCAAGAAATACCATTTTCCTGCAAGCAAGAAATGCTGGGACCAGAAAATAAATGAAGAATAAATAAATAAATAAATAAATAAATAAAGTGCTCTGGAACTTTAGAATTCAAAGAGACCAAATAAAACCTCAGCCTTAACAGTTGACAATACGAAAGACAAAAAAAGTATGCATAGTGGCATGGCAGTGTCTGGAGATATTAAAATAGGAGAAAATCACAAAATACGAAGACATGAAAACAGAAGTAAAACAACTGGGCAAAAGAAAGCAAATATAGTAGCAATTGTAAAAGGCACCTTGCATGCAATCTGAAAACAAATGGAGCATTTGAACACCATTGGCATTGACAAAATCATCTTCAATCAATTGCAAAAGACAGGTTTACTTGGAACACCTTACCAGAACTAGGATATAAGCTAGGCTGGAAAATTGAAAAATCAGCCTGAAAGAAACTAAATAGATATATCCTTAAAGCCACCACAAATTGAACTTGACTTAAAAAGGACATTTCTTCATTTGGAGAAATTAGAAAAGAATTTCAATTACAAAAAGAAGCAATTTTGTACAATGACTAAAGCATTGGGCTAGAAGCTCTAATTCTGCCTTATCCATGAAGCCAACAGGGTGACTTTGGGCAGTCCCACTCTTCTGCATTAGGAGGAAAGCAAAGAAAACTGCATTCATGTAAGCATCAGTAGTCAAGAGTGAGTCAAAGGCACAAGTTGTCCTGCCTTGAGCAGATCTCCAAGGTCCCTTCCAGCTCTGTGATTCTATGATTTTATGCAGCAGAGGTCACCAACCTTTCTTGGTTGGTGGCCCGAAGTGAAAGGGAAAGGGAAGCATTTTATACATGCACGTACGCATGCATGCATGCGCACACATGGGGCTGCAAGCATGCATGTGACACAAATGGATGGGCTAGCGCTTACGTGATACTTGCTAGCCTTACCCCATTCTTGTGCAGTGTCCTCTTTCTGCATCCTGCGCCATTCCATTTTTGTGCTCCGTGGTGTGGCAGCATTCAGTTTTTGTATCCCGTGGCACATTGTCGTCCAGTTTTTGAACCCTGTGGCACAGCACTGTCCCATTTTTGGGCCCCAAGGTGCAGCAGTGTCCCATTTCTGCACTACGCAGTGCAGCATCCTGTTTTCACGCCCTTGGCCATGGCGCTAGCACAAAGGGGGGGTGCACACACAAATGCATGCACTGGCCAGCCTGTCCCACAGCCTGGTGGCTACTACTGGGCCACAGCCCACAGGTTGGGGACCCCTGCTATACAGTATATCAAGTATTGGGAACTATGGCCCTTTTATGACTTGTGGACAACTCCCAGAATTCCTGAACCAGGAATGGCTGACTCAGGAATTCTGAGAATCGAACTCCACAAGTCATAAAAGAACCATAGTTCCTCACATCTGCATATAGATTGCAAACCATAATGGACATGATAGAAAAAAATGTAGCATCAAAAGGCCTAATGTAAATGAATATTTATATGAACCATGGAAATAATAGAAATATTTCATCTAGCAGCAGGTATTCTTAGAAGAAAAAAGCTATAATTTTCAATTTAAATATTTCTCTTTTCTCTAAACTCTGATATATCCTTGCTTAGCATAAATCAATACAATTCGATAGTGAAAAAAGCAAGGTTCTACATTTAGGCAAAAAAAACCAAATGTACAGGTATAGTATAGGGGGTAACTCGCTCAATAGTAGTAACTGTGAGAGGGATCTTGAAGTCCTAGTGGACAATCACTTAAATATAAGCCAGCAATGTGCTGCAGCTGCCAAAAAAGCCAACACAATGCTGGGCTGCATTAACAGAGGGATAGAATCAAGATTATGTGAAGTATTAATACCACTGTACAATGTCTTGGTAAGGCCACTCTTGGAATATTGCATCCAGTTTTGGTCACCACGATATAAAAAAGATGCTGAGATTCTAGAAAGATTACAGAGAAGAGCAACAAAGATGATTAGGGGATTGGAGGCTAAAGCATATAAGGAACGGTTGCTGGAATTGGGTATGTCTAGTTTAACAAAGAGAAGGATGAGGGGGGACATGATAGCAGTCTTCCAATATCTCAGGGGCTGCCACAAAGAAGAGGGAGTCAAGCTATTTTCCAAGGCGCCTGAAAGCAGGAGAAGAAGCAACGGATGGAAACTGATCAAGGAGAGAAGCAACTTAGAACTAAGAAGAAACGTCCTGACAGTTAGAACAATTAATCAGTGGAACAACCTGCCTCAAAAAGTGGTGAATGCTCCAACATTGGAAGTTTTTAAGAAGAGACCGGACAGCCATTTGTCCGAAATAGTGTAGGGTTCCGGCCTGAGCAGGGGGTTGGACTTGATGACCTCCAAGATCCCTTCCAACTTTATTATTATTATTACTATTATTATTATTATTATTATTATTATTATTATTATTATTATTATTATTATTATTATTATTATTATTATTATCGATCATCGCACAGTCAGCCAGATGTTCAGACTGGATTTGGCATTTTGTCTACCTATCGAGTCCTTACCCAGGACCTGGGATAGGCAGATGTGGATGTTTGATGGTATTACAGATATCGTCGCAGGATGGAAGCAGTTCCTAATAAGGCCGCCTTTTGCAATTGACTAATAGCGAATTTGTCAATGCCAATGGTGTTCAAGTGGTGCTCCAGTTGTTTTGGGATTGCACCCAAGGAGCCTATGACTATTGGTACTACCCTTGCTTGCTTTTGCCACAGTCTTTCTATTTCTATTTGTAGGTCTTTGTATTTTGTTATCTTCTCCAGTTCTTTCTCTTCTATTCTGCTGTCTCCAGGCACTGCCACATCCACTATCCAGACTTTTTTGTCTTTCTTATCGACAATTGTTAAGTCTGGGGTGTTATGTTGCAGGTGCTTGTCTGTTTGAATTCTGAAGTCCCAGAGCAGTTTAATTTTATCATTTTCTATGACTTTCTCTATTTTATGATCCCACCAGTTTTTGCTTACAGGCAAATGATATTTTTTGCAGATCTTCCAATGCACCATTGTTGCTACTTTGTCATGCCGCTGCTTGTAATCAGTCTGTGCAATCTTCTTGCAACAGCTTACCAAGTGGTCCACTGTTTCTTCAGCTTCTTTGCATAGGCGGCACTTACTGTCTGTTGCTGTCTTCTCAATTTTGACTTTGTATGCATTTGTCCTTAAGGCTTGGTCTTGTGCAGCCAGAATTAGTCCCTCGGTCTCTTTCTTCAATTTTCCTGCTCTTAGCCATTGCCAGGTTTTATTATTATCTGCTTTCCCAGCTATTTTTTTCATGTATTGGCCATGTAGTGCTTTGTCTTCCCATGCCTCTATTCTGTTCTTCATTTGGTCTTTCTTGTAGGCCAGTTTGGTCTCTCCAGTAGTTAGTAAGCCTTCCTGATATACTAATTTCAGTGCATCTTCATCATTGTTCTTCAGATATTCTTCCAAAGCCATTTTTTCTTCTTCAACCATCTGATGTACTTGTAGCATTCCACGCCCACCTATTTGCCTTGGTAGATAAAGTCTATCAATGTCACTGCGTGGATGAAGGGCATGATTCATTGTCATTATTTTTCTGGTCTGCCTATCCATTGCTTTTAGTTCTGCTTGAGTCCAGTCCACTATTCCAGCTGTGTACCTAATGACTGGGATTGCCCAGGTGTTGATTGCCTTTATGGTATTTCCTCCATTGAGTTTGGACTTTAAGATCTTCTTCACTCTCTTGATGTATTCACCTCTAATCTTTTTCTTGACTTCAGTGTGCTTGATGTTGTCAGCTTGAAGGATACCCAAGTATTTGTAGTACTCTTCCTCATCCAGACTCTTAATGTTATTTTCGTGGGGCATCTTGATTCCTTCAGTTTTCACTATTTTTCCTTGTTTGATAGTAAGTGTGGCACATTTGTCCAAGCCAA